>NW_024396937.1:355028-584951 GCF_004115215.2 Ornithorhynchus anatinus | reverse complement strand
CTCATTTCATTCATCTGTAAAATGGGGATTGAGAATGTGAGCCCCATGAGGGACAGAGACTGGGTCCAACCCCATTTGCTTGTATCCATTCCAGTGCTTAGTACAGTGCCTGACACATAATAAGCACTTACCACAATTAATACTCCTAAGCACTTGTGGGAATATACTATTACTCCCAACTGCAGCCCCCTCCCCCACCTTCAAGGTGTCACCATCACCCTTTCAGTCGAGTACCTCAGATTTTGGTCTCCTCTCCCCACCAAACTTCAAATCCTTGAGCCCAGCCCATTCCTCCACCCCCCTCAAACACCATAATCAATAAAGTCTCCAAGTAACCCCACTTTAAGCACCCAAACCATTTCTTTCTGAGTCATCCATATAAAGCCAACACCCCCCCACCCCCAAGCCACCCCATCACCACTCTAGTCAACCATTAACCCAGCCTTAAATTGCCCCCTAAAAGCATCAACCCAAATCCTTCTTGAACCACCAGAAACCAACCCATCTTCCCCACACCCATCAGCACTGACAATTCAATAGGCATCAACTATCAGAACTAAAGATAAGATAAACAAGGGGGCATCACAGGCCCTGTTTACCACACCTCCAGAGAAGCATACTCCATCTCCTCCTCACAGCTCATAGGAAGTAGTGCCCACGGACCCTACATAGGGAAGGGAGAAGTTCAGAAGCCTCTGGGGCTTTAAATGGGCAGTGCTTCTTGCCTCATTGAACGGCACCTAATGGACAGACTGCATATCTGAGGGTGGGACTATAGAATTAGGGGGGAAAAAAAGGCAGAAAGTTATTAAGGAGAAGGATTTGCAGCTGCCCATTGCTAAAAGGATCTGGAAAAACATCCTTAATTATAGACCCCTGCAGCTCATTCACAGACTCCTTGAGAAAGTGGGTCTGATTCTGATCTAGTTCTTTCCCAGCACTTAATGTAGGGCTTAGCACCCAGAAGGATATTCAATAAAATGAGAATTGAGCAGCATGACATGGTGGATAGAACATGGCCTAGGGGACCAGGGACTGTCTCCAACCCACTTTGCTTGTATCCACTCCAGGACTTAGTACAGTGCCTGGCAGATGGTAAGCACTTTAAGACCACAATTATTATTAGTACTAAGCACTTGTATAAACACCCAACTGCAGCCCCCCACCCTCAAGATGTCACTACCACTATTTCAATTATTCCAGACTTGGGTCTTACCTCTGCCTCTCTCAACTTCAAACCCTTGAGCCCAGCCCATTCCTCAACCCCTTCAGTCACCATAATCAGTAAAGTCACCAAATCACAACTAAACAGAAAATAGCTAATCAAGGGGGCAACCACAGACCCTGCACACCAAAACCCCAGAGATGCATACTCCATCTCCTTTCCACAGCCTACAGGAAATAGCACCCATGGGAGAGGGCCAGAAGCCTTTACGGTTTTAAAGGGGCAGTGGCACTTACCCCATTGAAGGGCACATAGGAGAGAAACTGGGTTTCTGGGGGGTGAGGCTGGAGGATCAGGGAAGAAAAAGTCAGAAGGTCATTAAGGAGAAGTATTTGCCACTGCTCCTTCAGCACTTACAACAGTGCTTGGCACATAGTAAGCACCTAATACCATAATTACTTTTATTAAAAGGATCTGGAAAAACATTCTTATAGACACCTGAAACCCATTCACATACTCCTTGAGAATCACATCTAATTCTCATCCAGTGTTTTCCCAGCACTTAGTATAGTGCTTTGCACCAAAGAGGATGTTCACTCAATAAAAATTGGGCAGCATGATGTAGTGAATAGAGCACTGGTCTGGGAGTCAGAAGGTCATGGATTCTAATTACTGATCCACCACTTGGCTGCTGTTTGACCTTGGGAAAATCACTTCACTTCTCTGGGCCTCAGTTACCTCATCTATAAAATGGGAATTGAAACTGTGAGCCCCACATAGGACAGGGACTGTATCCAACCCAATTTGCTTGGATCCACTCCAGGGCTTAATACAGTGCCTGGCAAATCATAAGCACTTAACAAATACGCAATTATTAATATTACTAAGCACTTGGGGGAGTACAAAGTAACTCCAAACTGCCAAGGTATCACTACCACTCTTTCAGTCAATTATCCAGATTTAGGGTCTCTCCTCTGCAGCCCTCAACTTCAAACCCTTGACCACACCCCCACTCCTCAACCCCTTCAGTCACCAAGTCACAATGAAGAGAAAATAATAATCAAGAGAGAATCCACAGACCCTGCTCACCACACCCCCAAAGAAACAGACTCCCTATCTTCTCCACAACCTACAGTAAGGAACACCCATGAACCCTACATAAAAGAGGAAGAAAACCAAAAGGATCTGGGGGTTTAAAAGGCCAGTGCCACTTGTCCCCATTGAAAGGCACCTATTGGAGAGATTGGGTTTCTGGGGATGGGGCCGTAGGAGCAGCAAAGGAAGAGGCAGAAGGCTATTAAGGAGAAGGGGTTTTGCAGCTTCCCATCGTTAAAAGGATCTGGAAGAACATCCTTAATTACAGACACCTGCAACCCATTTATTTACTCCTTGAGACTAGGGTCTAATTCTTATCCACTGTTTTCTCAGCACTTAGGGCAGTGCTTTGCACCCAGGAGGATATTCAATAAATAAAAATTGAGGAACATGACGCTGTGGATAGAGCACGGGAGTCAGAAGCTCATGGATTCTAATCCATGCTCCACCACTTGTCTGCTGTTTGACCTTGGGAAAGTCACTTCACTTCTCTGGGCCTCAGTTACCCCTTCTTTAAAAGGGGTTTGGGACTGTGGGTCCCACGTGGAACAGGGATTGGGACAAATCCGATTTGCTTTTCTCCACCCCAGTGCTTAGTACAGTGCCTGTCATTATTAAGACTGCATGAATCAATCAATGAATGAACTCAAGCTCTTCCTTGTGGTCCCTCTCTCCCCGCCCCAGGTCCCCGCTGTTCCCTCCACTCTGTCTCTCCTTTTTGTTTTCTGTTTCCTTTTTAATGGTATTTGTTGAGCACTTTCTTTGTGCCTCGGTGACTTGCAGGCCCAGGCCCTTTTCACTAGGCTGTGCTACTTCTCTCCTTCCTGCTTCTGTCACTTTCAGCTTCCAGGGAAGGACTGTTGGTATAAGAAGTAGGTAGAAGAAGCCAATTTTGGGAGTGAGAGAACCTGCGTTCTGCCTGCTTTGAGCAACTCTCTGACAGCTAAGGAATTTAAACTGAATGGGCCCAGAGTTTACAGAGTCGATGGATCTAAGGTGGAATTCAACTTCACAGTGGTGAGTCTTTCACTTCCACACAGCCAAGGGCATCAATCACTCAATCATATTTATCAAGTGCTTACTGTGTGCAGAGCACTGTACTAAATGCTTGGGAGAGGACAATTTAACATTATTAACAGACACATTCCCTGCCTACAGAGAGCTTACATTCTCGAGGGGGAGACACACATTAATATAAATAAATTACAGATATGGACATAAGTGCTGTGGGGTTGGGAGGGAGGATGAATAAACAGAGCAAGTCAGAGTGAGGCAGAAGGAAGTCGAGAAAAGGAGGACTTAGGGAAGGCCTCTTGGAAGAGGTGTGCCTGTAATAAGGCTCTGAAGCAGGGAAGAGTAACTGCTTGTCGATATGAAGTGGGGGGCATTCCAGGCCAGAAGCAGTATGTGGGCAAGAGGTCGTTGGCAAGATAGATGAGATCAAGGTACAGTGGGTACAGAGGAGCAAAGGGTGCAGGTTGGGTTGTAGTAGGAAAGTAGAGAGGTGAGGTAGGAGGTGACGAGGGGATTGAGTGATTTGAAACCAATGGTGAGGAGTTTTTGTTTGATGCAGAGGTGGATGGAAATCCACTGCAGGTTCTAAGGAGCTGGGTGACGTGTCCTGCAGCAGACTGAAATATGGACTGGGATTGGGGAAAGATGGGAGGCAGGGAGGTCAGCAAGGAGGCTGATGCTGCAATCAAGATGGGATAGGATGAGTGCTTGGATTAATATGGTAGCAGAGATGATGCAGAGTGGAGGGCAGATAGGGGAAAAAGGGCTTCCTTCAGTCTTTCAAGACTGTAAGCTCAATAGGGGCAGGGAATGTGTCTGTTAATTCTGTTACATTGTCCTCTTCCAAGTGCTTAGTACAGTGCTCTGCACAGAGCAAGCGCTCCATAAACACCACTGATTGATTTCAAGCCCCTAAACAATCTCATCCAGTCCAAAGTGTTACCTGACAAGAGGTTGCAGAAACATACAACGTACCAGTAGTTTCTTGGTTGGGGAGGTGGTGGCCTCTGAATAATAATAATTATTAAACACTTACTGTGTATCAGGCACTGTAATAAGCACTGGGGTATATACGAGCAAATTGTGTTGGGCAAAGTCCCTATCCCACGTGGGGCTCACAGTTTTC
Source organism: Ornithorhynchus anatinus (assembly GCF_004115215.2). Lineage (NCBI taxonomy): Eukaryota > Metazoa > Chordata > Mammalia > Monotremata > Ornithorhynchidae > Ornithorhynchus > Ornithorhynchus anatinus. The sequence goes on along the minus strand of NW_024396937.1, from coordinate 580,551 downwards.
ATCCCCATTTTACAGATGAGGCAACTGAGACCCAGAAAAATGAAGTGATTGGCTCACAGACACACAGCAGACAAGTGGCAAAGCCGAGATGAGAACTTAAATTCATTCTAATTACCAGGTCCGGGCTCTAGCCACTAGGCCACGCAGCTTCTCATCACCTCATTCCCTCCTGGATCCACTCTTGCTCACAGCCCTAATGAAGGTCCCAGGGTTGGCAAAGACACTTGGAAGATTGACTTTTTTGAACCTCACATTGTAGATCTTTTTCTTTCCACTTATTCTTCAGGGTGCCATTATTTTATCCAAATTCACCCTTCATCTGTGCTTCTCGTTTTAGGGAGGTGGAATTTAGGGGAAAAGGGGAAATTTTATGGCTCTTTTAAGGCACATCTCCTCCAAGAGGCCTTCACTGACTAAGCCCTCATGGCCTCTTCTCCCACTCCCTTCTGCATCGCCCTGACTTGCTCCCTTTAATAATAATGATAATAATAATAATAATGTTGGTATTTGTTAAGCGCTTACTATGTGCAGAGCACTGTTCTAAGCGCTGGGGTAGACACAGGGGAATCAGGTTGTCCCACGTGGGGCTCACAGTCTTAATCCCATTTTACAGATGAGGTAACTGAGGCCCAGAGAAGTGAAAGTGACATTGCCCACAGTCACACAGCTGACAAGTGGCAGAGCTGGGATTCGAACCCATGACCTCTGACTCCAGAGCCCATGCTCTTTCACTGAGCCATTGCCGCTTTATTCACCCCCTCCTTCAGCCGCCGACCGCACTTTTGTCCGTATCTGTAATTTATTTATTATATTAATATTGGTCTCCCCCTCTAGACTGTAAAGCTCAGTGAGTGAAAGGACTGTGTCAACCAAATTCTATTGGATTGTACTCTTCCAAGTGGTTAGTACAGTGCTCTGCATGCAGTAGGCACTAAATAAATACCACTGTTGGATTTGATTGGCTTTAGATAGAAAGCCCGGGGTTGGACAAAGTTCCATGATGCTTCTTCATGCTGCCAACCAACAGCCCCAAGTGGTGGGGAACAGATTCCGGAGCCCCAGGTGGGACAGAAACTTTGAGGTGATCGTCTTCAATCAATTGATCCATCGTACTTACTGAGTGCTTTACTGTGTGCAGAAACCTCTACTAAGTGCTTGGGATGAGAACAATAATGCCAGTTGGTAGACATATTTCAATCACATTAGTATTTATTGAGTGTTTACAGTGAGTGGGAGCACTGTACTAAGCACTTGGGAGAGGACAATAAACGGAGTTGCTAGATAGGTTCCCTGGCCACAAGGAAATTTACCAGTTTAGAGGGGGAGACAGACATTAATATAAATTAATAAATTACGGATTTGTGCATAAGTGTTGTGAGACTGAGGGAGGGCTGAATAAAAGATGCGAATCCAAGTGCGAGGCAGAAGAAAATCTTCTATCTTCTCCAGCAGTTGGTGCAGCTTTTAGGCACAAAGAAAGTGCTTAATAATGGCCATCATTATTGTACACACTTTGCTTCTGCTGCAAGCACATGGGACAACTGTGGGTAATGGGAACACACACACACCACACCCCAACCCCTTCCATGAAGCACTTATTTACTCATCTTTAAATTCCACTTCTTCTTTCTGCTTACAAGGTATCTTAGTGTCTATTTTTACAACTCGATTGTGAGCTCCATGTGAGCAGCAATTGTGTCTGCTAATTTCAATGTGCTCTTTCAATCAATCAATGGTATTTATCAAGCACTTCCTATGTGCAGAGCATGCTACTAAGCATTTAGGAGAAGACAATACAACAGAATTAGCAGACCCATTCCCTCCCAAGCAGTTGGTACTGTGTTGGGTAAGTTCTACTCTAGAACTCTGTTCTATTATAGTCTCTCAAGCACTTAGTACAGAGTTGTTCACCTGGTAAGCACAATGTAAGTACCATTGACTGATAGACTGATTAGTGACAGGTCAGCTGGGCCTGACATCCCAATGATTAATTACCAGTTTGGAAATTTCTGGATTGGTTTCAGTTTAGTTTCAAGAGCAGTTAGGTCTTTCAGCTGGCTCCATGATATTTCCAAACCTTCCCAGCTGAACCAAAGCTACTTTCTGGGGAATGAGTTACATCCCTTATAGAGATAGCAACTTAACCACAAATTGCAGATCCTAAGGCCCATAACAGGTACAAGATAAATGGGGAATGTAGGGTGGTGTCTAATAATATGAGGATTTTAGATGAAGCCTACACTAGCAAAGTCTACACACTGAAGGGCAGAAAAAAGCTCCTTACCTTAAAAGTCCAGGTAATTTAATTTTTTGGCCTCAATTAGTGGAATTGTTTGCCGGTTCAAGTCCTTCTCCCCCTTGACATTGAAAGAAGATTGAGATTCTCTGAAATCTGGGTGAAACAGCCCTCTTCCCATCATTCAGTCATATTTATTGAGTGCTTACTGTGTGCAGAGCACTGTACTAAGCACTTGATTCCCCCATCATCCTTCTCTCTTTGGGGAGTGGGAGGCGGTGGGAGAAGGGAAATGTAACCTTGTCTCTCATAACAAGAAACAGCGTGGACTAGGGGACAGATTCTGGGCCTGGGAATCAGAAGAACCTGGGTTTCAATTCCAGCTGGTGGGAGTCAATGCTGGGGGTGAAACGTAACCTTGTTTCTGATAAAGAGAAGCAGCTTGACCTACTGGACAGAGCTCAGGTCTGGGAATCAGAAGGACCTGGGTGCTAATCCCAGATCTGCCAACTGCTTGCTGTGTGACCTTGAGCAAGTCACTTAAATGGGCTTCTGCTTCCTCAACTGGAAAATGGAAACTCTTTTATTAATAATAATAATAATAATAATGTTGGTAGTTGAGTGCTTACTATGTGCAGAACACTGGTCTAAGCACTTGGGTGGATACAGGGTAATCAGGTTGTCCCACGTGAGGCTCACAGTGAATCCCCATTTTACAGATGAGGTAACTGAGGCACAGAGAAGTTAGGTGACTTGCCCACAGTCACAGAGCTGACCCTCAAACCAAAACTATGAGCCCCATTCATTCATTCAATAGTATTTATTGAGCACTTATTATGTGCAGAGCACTGTACTGAGTGCTTGGAATGTACAATTTGGCAACAAATAGAGACAATCCCTGCCTAATGATGGGCTCACAGTCTATTCGGGGGAGACAGACAGCAAAGCAAGATGGAACAAAACAAAAACAAGACAACATTATCATGATAAATAGAATCAAGGGGATGTACACCTCATTAACAGAATAAATAGGGTAATAAATCATATATACAAATGAGGACAGTGCTGAGGGGAGGGGAAGGGGGAGGGGGAGGAGCAGAGGGTGGGGTGGTGGGGGGGCAGAGGGGAAGGGGGCTCAGCTGAGGGAGGTGAAGGTAGGACGTAGGCCAGGGGTCGACGGGGGATAGGCGTGAACGGGGGACCGTGAGGAGGTGAACAGCAGAAGGAGCGGAGTGTACGGGGTGGGCAGGAGAAAGAGAGAAGGGAGGTGAGGTAGGAGGGGGCAAGGTATGGAGACCTTTGAAGCCAAGATCCTACATCAGCCTCTTCCCAGACCTCCCTGCCTCCTATCTCTTCCCACTCTAGGGCATTCTTCACGATGCTGCATGGATCTTTTACCTAAAAAACGTTCAATCCATGTCTCCCCACAACTCAAGAAACTCCAATTGCTGCCCATCACCTCCACATCAAACAGAAACTCCTTACCATCAGCTTTAAAGAAGTCAATCCACTCGCTCCCTCCTACCTCCCACCTCCCTTCACTGAGCTCCTACTCCAGCCCAGCCCACATACACTGCTCCTCTAGCTCCAGCTTACTCACTGGGCCCCCAATCTCGTCTATCTCACACTGACCCCTTCCCACATCCTTCCCCTACCCTGGAACTACCCCCCTCACCGCCCCCCCACCCCCCAAAGCACACCAGACCGCCACTCTCTCCACCTTCAAAGCATTATTAAGGTCACATCTCTTCCAAGAGGCCTTCCCCAGTTAAGCACTCTTTTCTCTAGCTCGGTCTCCCTTCTACATCATCTATTCCCTTTAAGGATTAGACTTTTGGGATTTGATATTCACCCCACCCTCAACTCCACAGCACTTATGTACAAATCTTTAAATTTTATATGATAAATTTCTCATTGACTTATATTAATGTCTGTCTCCCCCTCTAGCCTGTAAGCTTGTTAAATCTGTTGATTCTGGTACACAACACATAACATGTAATGATGTAACACGTAATTCTGCTATGTGTACTACACATAGTGAAGGCTTAATAAATGCCACTGATTGATTGATTGATGTGGCAGAGCCAGAATTAGAACCCAGGTCCTCTTACGCTCAGGCCTGCTCTTTCTACTAGGCCACGCTTCTTCCTTTCCTCTCCCACTTCCCTCTTTTTCCTTGATGATACTCAAGATACTAAGCTCATTGTGGTCAGGGAATGTGTGTCTTTACTGTTATATTGTATGCTCCAAAGTGCTTAGTACAATAAGCACATAGTAAGCACTCAGAAAATTAGACGGATTGACTGACCGTCATCTTCAACCTTCTCCTGCTCTTTGCCCTTCTTCCCTTCCCTCTTCTTTTTCCTCCCTCTCCCCTTTTTGTTTTCCCTTCTTTGCTCCCAATTCGACTCTTAGTCTCGTGCCCAACCTCCCACTCCCTCAGCATTCTCTCTCTCAGGGCCCCAGATGGCCAATTAGTGAATTAGAGTTGGGGGAGGCCCAACGACCCCCCTCCCCTCAGCCCCTGGATGAAGACTAAGGTCTCCCAATTCTGAAGTGCACATTTTTAATGACACAATTGAGATGAGCAACTCCTGGAGATTTTGACTGACCAGCACGGGCGTCCCATATTGGACACATAGCTGTCGGACCTTCGAGTGGCTAACTAAACTAACGATGAAGATTGGCGCTGCAGATGGTCGCGTTCCTGGGGGTCAGTCGGCCATTAACTTCGCCACTTTTCCTTTTCCTCCTTAATTTTACCTTGAAATGCAGTATGCAAAAGTAAAGAGCAGGGACTCAATTCCAAGCATTTTGAATATTCTGAAATTATTTTACAAGTAAGAGGGCATTCAGGTTAACTCATTGTCCTAGCAATTGTTGTTTTTATTTCTACTTGGATGCATGCTAGCTTCAGAATAAAAGTGCTTCCATTATCAATATCAATCAATGATAGGTATTGAGCACTTAATGTGTGCACTTAATAATAATAACTGTGGTATTTGTTAAGCGATTACTGTGTGCCAGGCATCTGTACTAAGTGCTGGGGTGGATAGGCTCAGTGGAAAGAGGTCATGAGTTCTAATCCCGGCTCTGCCACTTGTCAGCTGTGTGACTTTGGGCAAGTCACTTAACTTCTCTGTGCCTAGGTTCCCTCATCTGTAAAATGGGGATTAATACTGTGAGCCCCACGTGGGACAAGCTGATGACCTTGTATCCCCCCAGCGCTTAGAACAGTGCTTTGCACATAGTAAGCGCTTAACAAATATCATCATTATAATTACAAGCCAAAAGGGCAAAGAGGGGGAGAAGGATAGAGTCAGTCAGTCAATCAGTCATATTTGTTGAGTGTTTACTGAGTGCGGAGCACTGTACTCAGTGTTTGGGAGAGTACAGTATAACAGTAAACGATCCCTATTCCACTTGGGTCTCACAGGCTCAAGCCCCATTTTACAGTTGAGGGAACTGAGGCCCAGAGAAGTGAAGTGACTGGGCCACGTTCACACAGCAGGCAAATGGTGGAGATGCCATTAGAACCCGTAACCTACTGACTCCCAGGCTCGTGCTCTAAGCACTATGCACTTGGGAGTATTGTACAGCAGAGTTGGTAGACATGTTCCCTGCCTATGATGAGTTTACAGCCTAGAGGAAGAGCTTATTATTAGTATAAGTATATTCCATTTGTTGTAGGAATTTACCAAGTCCTGTACTTGCACTCTAGCCTGTAAACTTATTAGGGGTAGGGAATATGTCTACCAAATCTGCTGTGCAGTACTCTCCCAAGCACTTAGTAGAGTGCTCTGCACACAGTAAGTGCTCAATAAATACCATGGTTTGATTGACTGCACTTAAACCTGAGTCTAACCTGAAAATCTACAGAATGAAAGCCAAAGGACGCCTCTGGCTTCCCGTCAATGAGTAAAGTGTCACAGTGTTTAGCAATGCATTCAGGTGCTGGCTCCTCAACAATCCCAATGCTACTACATTATGGTCTCGAGAATTATTCCAGACTCAGAGTCTCTCATGGGGCTCGTGATATTTGCCCTTCCCTCAGCCCCACAGCACTTTCATTCATTCATTCAGATTTACTGAATTCAGATTTACTAGGTGCAGAGCACTCTGCTAAGCACTTAGGAGAGTACAATATAAGAATAGGCAGACATTTCCTGCCCACAGTGAACCGCTTACAGTCTGGAGCACTGCTGCACATATTTATCAATTAACTGTATTTTCAATGGTACGTTTGTTAAGTCTTTCTATGTGCCAGGCACAGCATTGATGTTGGGGCGGATGCAAGATAATCGGGTTGGAAACAGTCTCTGTTCCAAATAAGGCTCACAGTCTTAATCCTCACTTTACAGATGAGGGAACTGAGGTCCAGAAGTCAAATGACGTGCCCAAGACCTCACAGCACACAAGCGGTGGAGCTGGGATTAGAACCCAGATCCACCTTACTTCCAGGCCTAGGCTCTGTCCAGTAAGCCACTCTCTTTAGTGCACATAAGCACGCTGATACGGACCTAAGTTCCATGGGGTTGATGGTGGGGCGAATATTGACAGCCTAAAGGTCACCGATCCTAGTGCTGAGACAATGCAGAAGGGAGAGGGAACCGGAGAAGAATCGGGGCTTAATCAGGGAAGACTTAATCATGATTTAGCCCCCACCCGGCTCAGCGAAACTGAGGTGTAAGGAGAGAAGGTGAGGGGTGTAGTGGGGCAGGTAGGGGACCACTCACTAAATATTTACACCTACCTTCCTCCTGCCCGATTTCCTTTAGATGTGGAACATCAAAGACTCAGGGAGAGAAACTCAAGCAAACTCTCACCTCTCGGCCTGGTGTACCTTCATCGCTCTGCTCGACGAGCGAAGACGTCCGGCTCCTCGTCTGTGATGGGGTGGATGGACTCGGAGAGACCTGCGTGACACAAGCCGTGCCCACATCGGTAAGGCTTTGGTTTCCTGGTCCTGACTCCTTGGGCAAGAGCAGCATGGTGAGGTGGATAGAGTCCGGGCCTGGGAGTCGGAAGGTCATGGGTTCTAACCGTGGCTCTGCCGCTTGTCTGCTGTGTGATCCTGGGCAAGTTGCTTCACTTCTCTGGGCCTCGGTTCCCTCATCTGGAAAATGGGGGCTAAGACCGTGAGCCTGATGTGGGACAGGGACTGTGTCCAACCTGACTTGCTTGTATCCACCCCAGGGCTTAGTACAGGGCCCGGCATATACTAATTACTTAACAAATACCACAGTTATCATTATTATCATTATTGTTATTATTTTTATTATTCTCAAGGAGGGTCTCTCACCTGGATCTAAATAGCATTTTCCCTCCTCCTCTGACCCGGATGGCTAGCCTTAGGGCCCCAGATCTGACCTCTACCAGTCCTGATGTTCCAGGCCCCAAATCAGTCGATCCCTCAGTCAGTTGGTGGTGTTTATTGAGCACTTACTGTGTGCAGAGCACAGTATAAAGCGCTTGAGAGAGAATAATACAACAGAGTTGGTAGACACGTTCCCTGCCCCTACGAGCTTCTGGTCTAGAGGATCCTAACTTTAGCCTTGCTTGTCCCTCCTCACCCCATCCTGAAGGACTTGGGTTTGGAGTTTAGCTACGGGCAGGACCAACAATCTCTGGGCCCAGTAGGTGCCTGAAGGCTCCCAGGACTCATTAACTTCCTCTGTACGTTTCAGCCAGCCCCAGGCCAAAGAGGGCCTGGGCAGAAGGGTGGCACGGAGGAACTCAAGGAAAGTGTGCTTCTAGTCCAGGCCCATAGAGAGAGAGAGAGAGAGACAGAGAGAGAGAGAAAAGAGAGAGGAGATAGAGAGGAGAGACAGAAGAGAGAGAGGAGAGAGAAAATAGAGAAGAGAGATAGAGAAGAGAGAGAGAATGAGAGAAACGAGAGGGAGAAAAGAGACAGTCAAAAGAGATAGAGACACAGACAGGCAGTACCCAATGACTCCTCTGCCGCCTGCCTTCTATCACTCCTTGACTCTGCCAACCTCCTGCTCCACCCCACCTCACCCACTTACCAACTTGGTCCCACACTCTATCTCATCATCTCTAACCACTGCACAGTCTCCACTCTCACCAACTCTGAAACCCCTCTCTCTGACCAAAGCCTTCTCACTTGCCTCCTCTCTCACACCCCTCCTCCCCGTATATCTGCATTACTCCCCGACGGAGACTTCTGCTTCCTCGACCCCCTCCATCTCTCTTAGAGCATCACATCCCACCCAGCCTCCCTACCCACTCTAGCCCCTCTTGATGACCAAATAGACGTTCTCAACTCCACTCTCTCTACCCAACTCAACTCACTCCCTCCCCTAACCCTTCTTCGCTCTCACACCATTAACCCACAGCCCTGGATCACCTCCACTGTCCACCTCCTTCGCTCTTAGGCTCGAGCCGCTGAACTCTGCTAGTGGAAATCTAAACAACAGGCCAACCTTGTCCACTTTTAGTTTATCCTTGCTTGCCGTCTCCTCTTTAATTGCTGGACTGACCCAGAACCTTTCTCTTTCCAGTTTTGGCCCACCAGCCTTTGCCTTCCAGGTCTGGCCCCAAATCCTTTTCATTCCAGCTTAAGCCCCCCCAAGGCTTACTCTTCCAGGCCTGGCCCTGAACACTTCTTGTCCCAGGCCTGGACCCCTAGCCTTAGCCTTTCAGTCCTGGCCCCCCAGCCTTTGCCTTCCGTGCCTGGCCCCAAGTCCTTTTCACTCCACTTTAGGCCCCCCAGTTTTACCCTTCCAGTACTGGCCCTGAACCCTTCTTGTTCCACGCCTGGCCACCTAACCTTAGCCTTTCAGGCCTGGCCCCCCAGCCTTTGCCTTCCATTCCTGGCCCCGAACCCTTCTTGTTCCAGTTCTGGCCCCCCAGGCTTTGCTTTCCAGGTCTGGCCCAAGACCCAACTCTTTCTAGGTTTGAACTCCCAGCCATGACCTTCCAGCCCTGGTCCAGAACCCTTCTTGTTCCACTTTTGGCCCCCGAGCCTTTGCCTTGCAGGCCTGGCCCCAAAGCATTCTCGTTCCAGTTTTGGACCCCAGCCTTTGCCATCCAGGCCTGGGCATTCACGTTTCTCTTTTGAGGGCTGACCTTTGACCCCAGACTTTGCTTTCTAGGCCTGTCGTGAACCCTTCTCTTTCCAGTTTTGGCCACCTAGCCTTTGCCTTTCAGGTCTGGCCCCCCTGCCTTTGCCTTCCAGTCCTGGCCCCGTACCCTCCTATTGCCCGTTTTGTCCCCCCCAGCCTTTGTCTTCCAGGCCTTTCCTCAAATCTTTCTAGTTACAGATATGGCACATCAGCCTTTTTCTTCCAGGCCTGTTCTCAAACCCAGCCCGTTCCAGGTTTCGCCCCCCAGCCTTTGCCTAACTGGCCTGGCTCCTTACCCTTCTCCTTCCAGTTTTGGTGCCCCAACATTTCCCTTCCAGGACTGCCCCAGATCCCTTCTCATTCCTGTTTAGGCCCGCAGTCTTTGCCTTCCAGGTCTTTCCCAAGACCCTTCTCTGTCCAAGTTTGGCCTCCCAGCCTTTACCTTCTAGCCCTGTTCCAGAACACTTCTTGTTCCAGTTCTGGCCCCCCAGCCTTTGCCTTCCAGGTCTGGCCCAAGAGCCTTCTCTTCCCAGGTTTAGCCTCGCAGCCTTTACCTTCCAGCCCTGGTCCAGAACCCTTCTTGTTCCAGTTTTGGCCCTCGAGGCTTAGCCTTGCATGACTGGCCCCAAACCGTTCTTGCTCCAGTTTAGGGCCCCGAGGTTTACCCTTCCAGGCCTGGCCCTGAACCCTTCTCGTTCCAGGCCTGGCCGCCCAGCCTTTGCTTTCCAGGCCTGAAACCAAACCCTTCCCTTTACAGGTTGGACCTCCCAGCCTTGGCCTCCCAGGCATGGCCTCGAATCTCTTTCGTTACAGATTCGGCACCTCAGCCTTTTTCTTCCAGGCCTGTTCCCAAACCCTGGCCCTGAACCCTTCTCTTTCCATTTTGGCCACACCCCCGCCCCTCCGCGGTCTAGGCTTTGCCTTCAAGGCCTGACCCAAAAATATTCTCTTTCCAGTTTTAGCCTCCCAGCCTTTGAGTTACAGGCCTGCACCGACCCCAGCCTTCGCCCTCCAGACCTGGCCCCAAACCTTTATCTTTGCAGTTTGGGCCCCACAGTCTTTTCCTTGCAGGCCTGGTCGCAAACCCTTCTCCTTCAAGGTTTGACCCCCAGCCTTTGACTTCCAGGCCTGGCCCCAAATACTTCTTAATCCACTAGTGGCCACCAACCTTTAATTGCAGGACTGACCCAGAACCTTTCTCTTTCTAGTTTTGGCCCGCCAGCCTTTGCCTTTCAGGTCTGGTCCCAAATTCTTTTCATTCCAGATTACCCGCCACCCCCACCCCAGGTTTACACTTCCAGACCTGGCCCTGAACCCTTCTTGTCCCAGGCCTGGACCCCTAGCCTTAGCTTTTCAGGCCTGGCCCCCCTGCCTTTGCCTTCCATGCCTGGCCCCAAGCCCTTTTGGCTCCAGTTTACCTTCCATGCCTGACCCCAAGCCCTTTTCGCTCCAGTTTATGCCCCCCAGGTTTACCCTTCCAGGACTGGCCCTGAACCCTTCTTGTTCCAGGCCTGGCCCCCTAACCTTAGCCTTTCAGGCCTGGCCCCACAGCCTTTAACTTCCTTACCTGGCCCCAACCCTTCGTATTCCAGTTTTGGCCCTGCAGCCTTTGCCTTCCAGGTCTGGCCCAAGACCCTTCTCTTTCCAGGTTTGACTTCCCAGCCATTACCTTCCAGCCCTGGTCCAGAACCCTTCTTGTTCCACATTTGCCCCCCGAGGCTTTGCCTTCCAGGCCTGGCCCCAAACAATTCTCGTTCCAGTTTTGGACCCCAGCCTTTGCCATCCAGGCCTGGCCTTTCACGTTTCTCATTTGAGCCCTGACCTTTGACCCCAGACTTTGCCTTCCAGGCTGGCCCTGAACCCTTCTCGTTCCAGGCCTGCCCCGCCCAGCCTTTGCCTTCCAGGCCTGGCTCCGTACCTTTCTTGTTCAAGTTCCCCCCAAACCCCCCACTCCAGCCTTTGCATTCCAGACCAGGCGCCAAACTTTTCTCGTACCGGTTTTGTCACCCCAGGGTTTGTCTTCCATGCCTGGCCGCCCAGCCCTTGCTTTCCAGATCTGGCCTCGATCCCTTCGCATTCCAGTTTTCCTCCACTACACTTTACTTTCTAGGCCTGGTCCCAAAACCTAGTTCCAGTTTGGCCACCGAGCCTTTGCCTTCCAAGTCCTGACCCCCAGCCATTGCCTTTCAGGCATGGCCAGGAACACTTCTCATTCCAATATTGCCCCACCCCCAGCCTTTGCCTTTCAGGTCTGGCCCTGAACCCGTCTCATTCCAGGCCTGGCCCCCCAGCCTTTGCCTTCCAGAATTGGCCACCCAGCCTTTGCCTTCCAGGCTTGGTCCCGAACCCTTCTCAATCCAGTTTGGGGCCCCTAGCCTTTCCCTTGTAGGCCTGTCCACAAACACATCTCTTTCCAATTTCGGCCGCCCAGTCTTCGCCTTGCAAGCCTGGCCATGAACCCTTCTTCTTCCAGTTTAGGCCACCCAGCCTTTGCCTTGCCTGGACTGGAATCTTTCTCGTTACACATATGGCACCTCAGCCTTTTTCTTCCAGGCCTGTTCCCAAACCCTGGCCCTGAATCCTTCTCTTTCCATGTTTGCCACCCCCACGGCCCCTCCCCGGCCCAGCCTTTGCCTTCCAGACCTAGCCCAAACCTTTAACCTTCCAGTTTGGGCCCCACAGGCTTTCCCATCGAAGGCTGGTCGCAAACCCTTCTCCTTCCATGTTTGCCCCCCAGCATTTGCCTTCCAGGCCTGGCCCCGAATCCTTCTCACTCCACTTTTGGGCCCCAGCCTTTAATTGCAGGACTGACCCAGAACCTTTCTCTTTCCAGTTTTGGCCCTCCAGCCTTTGACTTACAGGCCTCGTTCCCCAGCTTTTATCTTCAAAGGCTTGCCAAGAACACTTCTCGATCAGCCCTGGCTCCCCTAGTCTTTGCCTTCCAGACCTGGCCCCAAACCTTTCTCTTTCCAGTTTTGGCCTCGGAACCTTTCCTGTCCAGGCCTGGCCACAAACCCTTCTCCTTCGGGTTTTGCCCCCCAGCCTTTGCCTTCCATGCCTGGCCCGAACCCTTCTCATTCCAGTTTGTGCCTCCCTTTACCTTTGCCTTGGCCTTGGCCTAGACCTTGGCCTTGGCCTTGGCCTTGCAGGCCTGTCCCCGAACCATTCTCTTTCCAATTTTGGCCTCCCAGGCTTTGCCTTCTAGGCCTGGCCTGAACCCTTCTCTTTCCAGTTTTGGCCCCCTAGCCTTTGACTTCCAGGCCTGGCCCCCCTGCCTTTGCATTCCAGTCTGACCCCGAACCCTGGTATGTCCCGTTGTGTCCCCCCAGCCTTTGTCTTCGAGGCCTTTCCTCGAATCTTTCTCGTTACAGATATGGCACCTCAGCCTTTTTCTTCTAGGCCTGTTCTCAAACACATCTCGTTCTACTTTTGGCCCCCCAAGCCTTTGTCTATCTGGCCTGGCTCCTTCCGCTTCTCCTTCCAGTTTTGGTTCCCCAACATTGCCCTTCCAGGACTGCCCCAGATCCCTTCTCATTCCTGTTTAAGCCCCCCAGTCTTTGCCTTCTAGGTCTGACCCCGAACCCTTCTTGTTCAGTTCTGGCCCCCCAGCCTTTGCCTTCCAGGTCTGGCCCAAGACCCTTCTCTTTCCAGGTTTGGCCTCCCAGCCTTTACCTTACAGCCCTGGTTCAGAATGCTTCTTGTTCCAGTTTTGGCCCCCGAGGCTTTGCCTTCCATGACTGAACCCAAACCCTTCTTGCTCCAGTTTAGGCCCCCAAGGTTTACCCTTCCAGGCCTGGCCCTGAACCCTTCTCGTTCCAGGCCTGGCCCCCTAGCCTTAGCCTTCCAGGCGTGGCCCCCCAGCCTTTGCTTTCCAGGCCTGAAACCCAACTCTTCTCTTTCAAGGTTGGGCCTACCAGGCTTTGCCTCCCAAGCCTAGCCTCGAATCTTTGTCGTTACAGATTCGGCATCTCAGCCTTATTCTTCCAGTCCTGTTCCCAAACCCTGGCCGTGAACCCTTCTCTTTCCATTTTTGCCACACACCGCCGACCCTCCCTGGACTAGGCTTTGACTTCCAAGCCTGACCCAAAAGCCTTCTCTTTCCAGTTTTGGCCTACCAGCCTTTGAGTTACAGGCCTGGACCCCCAGCCTTTGCCCTCCAGAACTGGCCCCAAACATTTATCTTTCCAGTTTGGGCCCCACACTCTTTCCCTTCCAGCCCTGGTCAAAAACCCTTCTCCTTCAAGGTATGCCCCCCAGCCTTTGACTTCCAGGCCTGGCCCCGAATCCTTCTCACTCCACCTTTGGCCCCCAATCTTTAATTGCAGGACTGACCCAGAATCTTTCTCTTTCCAGTTTTGGCGCCCCAGCCTTTGCCTTCCAGGTCTGGCCCCAAATCCTTTTAATTCCAGCTTAGCCGCCCCCCCCAAGGCTTACTCTTCCAGGCCTGGCCCTGAACCCTTCTTGTCCCAGGCCTGGACCCCTAGCCTGAGCCTTTCAGGCCTGGCCGCCCGGCCTTTGCCTTCCATGCCTGGCCCCAAGCCCTTTTCACTCCAATTTAGGGCCTCCGGGTTTACCCTTCCAGGACTGGCCCTGATCCCTTCTTGTTCCAGGCCTGGCCCTCTAACCTTAGCCTTTCAGGCCTGGCCCCCAGCCTGTGCCTTGCTTGCCTGACCCCGAACCATTCTTGTTCCAGTTCTGGCCCCCCAGCCTTTTCCTTCCAGGTCTGGCCCAAGCCCCTTCTCTTTCCAGGTTTGACTTCCCAGCCATTACCTTCCCGCCCTGGTCCAGATTCCTTCTTGTTCCACTTTTGGCCCCGGAGCGTTTGCCTTCCAAACTCTTCTCCTTCCAGTCTCATCCCCCGAGTCTTTGCCTTCCAGGCCAGGGCCGAACCCTTCTCGTTCCAGTTTGCCGCCCCCCCCCCAGCCTTTGTCTTGCAGGCCGGGTTCCGAACTCTCTTCATTCCAGTTTGGGCCTCCCAGCATTTGCCTGGCAGTGCTGGCCCCAAGCCCTTCTCATTCCAGTTTTGAGCCCTCAGGCTTTGCCTTCCAAGCCAGGAGCCCCAGCCTTTGCCTTCCAGGTCTGACCCCAAACTTTTTCATTCCAACTTAGGCCTCCCAGACATACTCTTCCAGGCCTGGCCCTGAACCCTTCTCGTTCCAGGCCTGGACCCCTAACCTTAGCCTTTCAGGCCTGGCCCCCCACCCTTTCCCTTCCATGCCTGGCCCCAAGCCCTTTTCGGTCCAGTTTAGGTCCCCAAGGTTTAGCCTTCCAGGTCTGACCCTGAACCCTCCTTGTTCTAGGCCTGGCCCCCCGGCCTTTGCCTTCCAGGCCTGAAATCGAACCCTTCTCTTTCCAGGTGTGACCTCCCAGCCTTTGCCTTCCCGGCTTGGCATCAAACCATTATCATTCCAGTTTGGATCCCCCAACCTTTGCATTCCAGTCATGGCCCCGAACGCTTCTCATTGCAGTCTTGGCCTCCAAGCCTTTGCCTTCCAGACTTGTCTCCAAACCCTTCTCATTTCAATTTTGGCACCCCAGGTTTTGTTTTCCAGGTCTTGTCCCTCCTGAACCCTTCTAATTCTAGTTCTGGCCCCCCACCCTTTGCCTTCCAGGTTTGGCCCCAACACTTATTGGTCCAGTTCTGGCCCCCGAGCCTTTGCTTTCCAGGTCTGGCCCAGGACCCTTCTCTTTCCAGGTTTGACCTCCCAGCCATTACCTTCCAGCCCGGGTCCAGAACCCTTCTGGTTCCACTTTTGGCCCCCGAGCCTTTGCCCTGCAGGCCTCGCCCCAAACCATTCTCGTTCCAGTTTTGGACCCCAGCCTTTGCCATCCAGGCCTGGCCATTCAGGTTTCTCTTTCGTGCCTGACATTTGACCCCAAACTTTGCCTTCCAGCCCAGGCCCTGAAACCTTCTCGTTCCAGGCCTGCCCGCCGCAGCCTTTGCCTTCCAGGCCTGGCCACGTACCTTTCTTGTTCAAGGGCCCCCCGACCCCCGACTCCAGCCTTCGCATTCCCAACTTGGTGCCGAACCTTTCTCGTACCGGTATTGGCACCCCAGGATTTGTCTTCAAGCTTGGCCCCCCAGCCCTTGCTTTCCGGATCTGGCCCCGATCCCTTCGCATTCCGGTTTTGCTCCACTACACTTTGATTTCTAGGCCTGATCCCAAAACCTAGTTCCAGTTTGGGCCACCGAGCCTTTGCCTCCAAGTCCTGACCCCAGGCATTGCCTTCCCGGTGGGGCCAGGAACACTTCTCATTCCAGTATTGCCCCACCCCCAGCCTTTGCCTTTCAGGTGTGGCCCTGAAGCCGCCTCATTCCAGGCCCGGCCCCCCAGCCTTTGCCTTCCAGAATTGGCCACCCAGCCTTTGCCTTCCAGGCTTGGTCCCGAACCCTTCTCAAACCAGTTTGGGGCCCCTAGCCTTTCCCTTGTAGGCCTGTCGACGAACACATCCCTTTCCAGTTTTGGCCGCCCAGCCTTCGCCTTTCAAGGCTGGCCATGAGCCCTTCTTGTTGCAGTTTAGGCCACCCAGGCTTTGCCTTCCAGGCCTGGCCACGAATCCCTCTTGATCCAGGCGCTGTCCTCCAGGCTTTCCCTTCCAGGTTGGCCCCGAACCCTTCTGATTCCAGTTTTATGGCCCCAACCTTTCCCTTTCTGCCCTTGCCCCGAACTCTTCTCCTTCCAGTTTCATTGCCCGAGTCTTTGCCTTCCAGGACAGGCCCGAACCCACCTCGTTCCAGTTTGGGCCCACCAGCCTTTGCCTTCCAGGCCTGGACCTCCAGCCCCAGTCTTCCAGGCATGGCCCCAAACCCTCTTCGTTCAAATTTTGGTCCCCTAGCTTTTGCCTTCCAGGTCTGACCTGGCACACCTCTCATTCGAGTGTCTGTCCCACAGACTTGGCCTTCCCTCATAGAGGCAGCGTTGCTCAGTCCAAGGAGTCTAGGCTTGGGAGTTAGAGGTCATAGATTCTAATCCCGGATCCACTGATTGTCAGCTCGGTGACCTTGAGCAAGTCACTTCACTTCTCTGTCCCTCAGTTACCTCGTCTGTAAAATGGGGATGAAGACTGTGAGCCATACTTGGGACAACCTGATTATCTGCCCCTGCCTTAAGAACAGTGCTAGGCACATAGGAAGCACTTAACAAATACCGATATTATCATTGGTGGTATTATTATTATTAACCCTGTCCCAGGAGGCTTCTCTACCATATTTCACCACCCCCCCCGCCATTTTTGATGGCCCCGAATACTTCTCGTTCCAGTTTTGGCCCCCCAGCCCTTGCCTTGAAGGACTGGCTCTGAACTCCCTTCATTCCAGTTTGGGCCTCCCAGCCTTTGCCTGGCAGGGCTGGCCCCAAACCCTTCTCGTTCCAAGTTTGGCCCCCCACACTTTGCCTTCTTGGACTGGCTCCGAACGCTTCCCTTTCCATTCTTGGCCCCCCAGCTTTTGCCTTGCAGGTTTGTCCCCGAGCCTTATTTGAACCGGTTTTGGCCCCTCAACCTTTACCTTCCAGCCCCAGCTCTCCAACCTTTGCTTTCCAAGCCTGTCCCTGGACCTTTCTCTTTCCAGTTTTGTCCAGCCCCTCCCCCGAGCCTTTGACTTCCAGTACTGACCCTGAACCCTTATTGCTAAAGATTGGTCACCCCAGCCTTTGCTGCGTTACAGACCTGACCCCAAACGCTTTTCCTTCCAGCTTTGGCCCCCCAGCCTTTGCCTTTCTGGCCTGCCTAAGATCCCTTCTCTTTCCAGTTAAGGCCCCCCAGCCTCTGCATTCCCGGAATGATCCCGAACAATTTCGGTTCCTGTTTTGCCTCCACAGCCTTTGACTGACGGTTCTGACCCCCAGCCTTTGCCTTCCAGGCCTGCCCCAGATCACTTCTAGTTCCAGTTCTGGCCCCCTAGGTTTTGCATCACAGGCCTGGTCCCCCAGCCACTGCCTTCCAGGTCTAGCCCCAAACCCTTCTCGTTCCAGAGTTGGCCTCCCAGGCTTACTCTTCCAGGCCTGGCCATGAAGCCTTCTGATTCCAGGCCTGGCCCCCTAGTCTTAGCCTTTCAGGCCTGGCCCCCCAGCCTTTGCCTTCCAGGCCTGAAACCTAACCCTTCTCTTTCCGGGTTTGGCCTCCTAGCCTTTGCCTTCCAGGCCTGGCCTTGTATCTTTCTTGTTACAGATTCGGAACCACAGACTTTTTCTTCCAGGCCTGTTCCCAAACCCTGGCCCTGAGCCCTTCTCTTTCCGTGTTTGCCACACCGCCCCCCGCCCCTCCCCGGCCCAGCCTTTGCCTTCCAGACCTGGCCCAAGCCTTTATCCTTGCAGTTTGGGCCCCACAGACCTTTCCTTCGAGGGCTGGTCTCAAACCCTTCTCCTTCCAGGTTTGCCCCCCAGCATTTGTTTTCCAGGCCTGGCCCGGAATCCTTCTCACTCCACCTTTGGGCCCCAGCCTTTAATTGCAGGACTGACCCAGAACCTTTTTCTTTCCAGTTTAGGCCCGCCAGCCTTTGACTTCCAGGCCTGGTTCCCCAGCCTTTATCTTCCAAGCCTTGCCAAGAACCCTTTTTGCTCAGGCCTGGCTTACCTAGTCTTTGCCTTCCAGACCTGCCCCCAAACGTTTCTCTTTCCAGTTTTGGTCCCGTAGCCTTTCCTGTCCAGCCCTGGCCACAAACCCTTCTTCCGGTTTTGCCCCCCCAGCCTTACCCTTCGATGCCTGGCCCGATCCCGTCTCATTCCAGTTTGGCCCTCCCTTTACCTTGGCCTTGGCCTTGGCCTTGGCCTTGCAGGCCTGTCCCCGAACCATTCTCGTTCCAATTTTGGCCTCCCAGGCTTTGCCTTCTAGGCCTGGCCTGAACCCTTCTCTTTCCAGTTTTGGCCCCCTAGCCTTTGCCTTCCAGGCCTGGCCCCCCTGCCTTTAGCTTGCAGTCCTGGCCCAGAACCCTGCTATTGCCCGTTTTGTCCCCCCAGCCTTTGTCTTCCAGGCCTTTCCTCGAATCTTTCTCGTTACAGAAATGGCACCTCAGCCATTTTCTTCCAGGCCTGTTCTCAATCCCATCTCGTTCCAGGTTTGTTCCCCCAGCCTTTGCCCAACTGGCCTGGCTCCTTACCATTCTCCTTCCATTTTTGGTTGCCCAACATTTCCCTTCCAGGACTGCCCCAGATCACTTCTCATTCCTGTTTAAGCCCCCCAGTCTTTGCCTTCCTGTCCTGATCCTTAATGCTTCGAGTTCCTATTTTGCCCCTCAAGCCTTTGCCTTCCAGGCCTGGCCCCGAACCTTTCTTGTTCCAGGTTTCCCCCACTCCCAACCTTAGCCATTGCATTCCGGACCTGGCGCCGAACCTTTCTCGTACTACTTTTGGGGCCCCAGGGTTTGTCTTCCAAGCCCAGCCTCCCAGCCACTGTTTTCCAGGACTGGCCCCAAACCCTTCTCATTCCAGGTTTAGTCCACTAGACTTTGCTTCCCAGGCCTGGTCCCAAAACCTTCTGGTTCCACGTTTGGGCCACCAGCTTTTGCTTTCCAAGCCTGAAACCGACCCCATCTCTTTCCAGGTTGGGCCTCCCAGCCTTTGAATTCCAGGCCAGCCCCTGAAGGTTTCTCGTGTTGGGCCTCACCGCCCCCCACCCCGCCCAACCGTTGCATTCCAGGCCTGGCGCCGAACCTTTTTCGATCCAACTGTGGCCCCTGAGCCTTTGTCTTCTAGGCCTGACCCCAAAGCCTTCTCATTCCAGTTTTGACCCTTTCGGCTTTGCCTTCCAAGCCAGGACCCCCAGCCTTTGCCTTCCAGGTCTGGCCCCAAACTCTTTTCATTCCAGCTTAGACCCCCCAGGCATACTCTTTCAGGTCTGGCCCTGAACCCTTCTTGTTCCAGGCCTGGACCCTAAACTTAGCCTGTCAGGCCTGGCCCCCCAGCCATTCACTTCCATGCCTGGCCCCAAGCCCTTTTCGCTCCAGGTTAGGCCCCCAAGGTTTAGCCTTCCACGTCTGACCCTGAATCCTCCTTGTTCCAGGCCTGGCCCCCTAGCCTTTGCCTTTCAGGCCTGGCCCCCCGGCGTTTTCCTTCCAGGCCTGATAACGAACCCTTCTCTTTCCAGGTATGACCTCCCAGCCTTTGCCTTCCCAGCCTGGCATCAAACCCTTATCGTTCCAGTTTGGGCCCCCAACCTTTGCATTCCAGGCATGGCCCCAAACGCTTCTCACTGCAGTCTTGGCCTCCCAGCCTTTGCCTTCCAGACCTGTCTCCAAACCCTTCTCATTCCAATTTTGGCACCCCAGGCTTTGCTTTCCAGGTCTTGTCCCGCCCGAACCCTTCTCATTCCAGTTATGGGCCCACAGCCTTTGCCTTCCAGGTCTGGCCCTGAAGCCTTCTTGTTCCAGTTCTGGCCCCCGAGCCTTTGCCTTCCAGGTCTGGCCCAAGACCCTTCTCCTTCCAGGTTTGGCCTCCCATCCTTTACCTTCCAGCCCTGCTCCAGAACCCTTCTTGTTCCAGTTTTGGCCCCCGAAGCTTTGCTTTCCACACCTGGCCCCAAACCTTTATCTTTCCAGTTTGGGCCCCACTGTCTTTCCCTTCCAGGCCTAGTCGCAAACCCTTCTCCTTCCAGGTTTGCCCCCCAGACTTTGACTTCCAGGCCTGGCCGCGATTCCTTCTCACTCCGCTTTTGGGCCCCAGGCTTTAATTGCTGGACTGACCCATCACCTTTCACTTTCCAGTTTTGGCCCGCCAGCCTTTGCCTTACAGTTCTGGCCCCAAATCCTTTTCATTCCAGCTTAAGCCCCCCACAGGTTTACTCTTCCAGGCCTGGCCCTGAACCCTTCTTGTCCAAGGCCTGGACCCATAGCCTTAGCCATTCAGGCCTGGCCCCCCAGCCCTTGCCTTCCATGCCTCGCCCCAAGCCCTTTTCACTCCAGTTTAGCGCCCCCAGGTTTAGCCTTTTAGTACTGGCCCTGAACCCTTCTTGTTCCACGCCTGACCACCTAACCTTAGCCTTTCAGGCCTGGCCCCCCAGCCTTTGCCTTCCATTCCTGGCCCCGAACCCTTCTTGTTCCAGTTCTGGCCCCCCAGGCTTTGCTTTCCAGGTCTGGCCCAAGACCCAACTCTTTCCAGGTTTGAACTCCCAGCCATGACCTTCCAGCCCTGGTCCAGAAACCTTCTTGTTCCACTTTTGGCCCCCGAGCCTTTGCCTTCCAGCCCTGGTCCAGAACACTTCTTGGTCCAGTGTTGGCCCCTGAGGCTTTGCCTTCCATGCCTGGCCCCAAGCCATTCTTGCTCCAGTTTAGGCCCCCGAACTTTACCCTTCCAGGCCTGGCCCTGAACCCTTCTTGTCCCAGGCCTGGACCCCTAGCCTTAACCTTTCAGGCCTGGTCCCCCAGCCTTTGCCTTCCAGCCCTGTAACCGAAACCTTCTCTTTCCGGGTTTGGCCTTCCAGCCATTGCCTTCCAGGCCTGGCCTTGAATCTTTCTCGTTACAGATTCGGCCCCTCAGCCTTTTTCTTCCAGGGCTGTTCCCAAAGCCTGGCCCTGAACCCTTCTCTTTCCATGTTTGCCACACCTCCCCGCCCCCGCCCCTCCCCGGCCCAGCCTTTGCCTTCCAGACCTGGCCCAAACCTTTATCTTTCCAGTTTGGGCCCCACAGGCTTTCCTTTCGAGGGCTGGTCACAAACCCTTCTGCTTCCAGGTTTGCCCCCCAGTATTTGCCTTCCAGGCCTGGCCCCAAATCCTTCTCACTCCACTTTTGAGCCCCAGCCTTTAATTGCAGGACTGACCCAGAACCTTTCTCTTTCCAGTTTTTGGCCCGCCAGCCTTTGACCTCCAGGCCTCGTTCCCCAGCCTTTATCTTTCCAGTTTTGGCCCGCCAGCCTTTGACTTCCAGGCCTCGTTCCCCAGCCTTTATCTTCAAAGGCTTGCCAAGAACACTTCTTGATCAGGCCTGCCTCCCCTAGGCTTTGCCTTGCAGACTTGGCCCCAAACTTTTCTCTTTCCAGTTTTGGCCCCATAGCCTTTCCTGTACAGGCATGGCCACAAACTCTTCTCCTTCCGGTTTTGTCCCCCAGCCTTGGCCATCCAGTCCTGGCCCCGAATCCTGCTATTGCCAGGAACTCTGCCAGGAACACTTCTCATTCCAGTATTGCCCCACCCCCAGCCTTTGCCTTTCAGGTCTGGCCCCGAACCCGTCTCATTCCAGGCCTGGCCCCCCAGCCTTTGCCTTCCATAATTGGCCACCCAGCCATTGCCTTCCAGGCTTGGTCCCAAACCCTTCTCAAGCCAGTTTCTGGCCCCTAGCCTTTCCCTTGTAGGCCTGTCCACGAACACATCTCTTTCCAGTTATGGCTGCCCAGCCTTCGCCTTCCAAGGCTGGCCATGAACCCTTCTTGTTGCAGTTTAAGCCACCCCTGCTTTTCCTTCCAGGGCTGGCCACGAATCCCTCTTGATCCAGGCGCTGTCCTCCAGGCATTCCGTTCCAGGCTGGCCCTGAACCCTTCTCATTCCAGTTTTACGGCCCCAGCCTTTCCCTTTCTGACCTTGCCCCGAACCTTTCTCTTCCAGTTTCATCCCCTGAGTCTTTGCCCTCCATGCCAAACCTGAACCCTTCTCGTTCCTGTTTGGGCCGCCCAGCCTTTGCCTTCCACGCCTGGACCTCCAGCCCCAGTCTTCCAGGCCTGGCCCCAAACCCCTTTCGTTCAAATTTTGGCCCCCTAGCCTTTGGCTTCCGGGTCTGACCTGGCACACCTCTCATTCCAGGCCTGTTCCCAAACCCTGGCCCTGAGCCCTTCTCTTTCCGTGTTTGCCACACCGCCCCCCGCCCCTCCCTGGCCCAGGCTTTGCCTTCCAGACCTGGCCCAAGCCTTTATCCTTGCAGTTTGGGCCCCACAGACCTTTCCTTTGACGGCTGGTCGCAAACCCTTCTCGTTCCAGGTTTGCCCCCCAGCATTTGCCTTCCAGGCCTGGCCCCGAATCCTTCTCACTCCACATTTGGTACCCAGCCTTTAATTGCAGGACTGACCCAGAACCTTTCTCTTTCCAGTTTTGGCCCTCCAGCGTTGACTTCCAGGCCTGGTTCCCCAGCCTTTATCTTTCAAGCCTTGCCAAGAACCCTTCTTGATCAGGCCTCGCTCTCCTAGTCTTTGCTTTCCAGACCTTGCCCCAAACTTCTCTCTTTCCAGTTTTGGCCCCGTAGCCTTTCCTGTCCAGGCCTGGCCACAAACCCTTCTCCTTCCGGTTTTGCCCCCCAGCCTTTGCCTTCCATGCCTGGCCCGAACCCTTCTCATTCCAGTTTGGGCCTCCCTTTAACTTTGCCTTGGCCTTGACCTTGGCCTTGGCCTTGGCCTTGCGGGCCTGTCCCCGAACCATTCTCATTCCAATTTTGGCCTCCCAGGCTTTTCCTCCTAGGCCTGGCCTGAACCCTTCTCTTTCCAGTTTTGGCTCCCTAGCCTTTGCCGTCCAAGCCTGGCCCTCCGTGCCTTTGCCTTCCAGTCCTGGCCCCGAACCCTTCTATTGGCCGTTTTGTCCCCCCAGCCTTTGTCTTCCAGGCCTTTCCTTGAATCTGTATCGTTACAGATATGGTACCACAGCCTTTTTCTTCCAGGCCTGTTCTCAAACCCATCTCGTTCCAAGTTTGGCACCCCAGCCTTTGCCTATCTGGCCTGGATCCTTAACCTTTTCTTCCATTTTTGGTTGCCCAACATTTCCCTTGCAGGACAGCCCCAGATCCCAAGATCCCTTCTCGTTCCAGTTTAGGCCCCCCAGCGTCTGCATTCCCGGCATGGCCCCGAACACTTTTCGTTCCTGTTTTGCCTCCACAGCTTTTGACTGACAGTTCTGACCCCCCAGCCTTTGCCTTCAAGGCCTGACCCCGAACCCTTCTCGCTCCAGTTTTGGCCAAACAGCCTTTGCCTTCCAGGCCTTCCCCAGATCACTTCTAGTTCCAGTTTTGGCCCCCTAGCCTTTGCATCGCAGGCCTGGTCCTCCAGCAATTGCCCTCCAGGTCTGGCCCCACACACTTCTCGTTCCAGATTTGGACCCCCAGGCTTACTCTTCTAGGCTGGGCCTTGAACCCTTCTGTTTCTAGGCCTGCCCCCTCTAGCCTTAGTCTTTCAGGCCTGGCCCCCCAACCTTTGCCTTCCAGGCCTGAAACCGAACCCTTCTCTTTCCGGGTTTGGCCTCCCAGATTTTGCCTTCCAGGCCTGGCCTCAAATCTTTCTCGTTACAGATTCAGCATCTCAGCCTTTTTCTTCCAGGCCTGTTCCCAAACCCTGGCCCTGAACCCTTCTCTTTCCATTTTTGCCACACACCCCCCCCCGCGCCCCTCCCTGGTCCAGCCTTTGCCTTCCAGACCTGGCCCAAACCTTTATCTTTCCAGTTTGGGCCCCCACACTCTTTCCCTTCGAGGGCTGGTCGCAAACCCTTCTCCTTCCAGGTTTTCCCCCCCAGCATTTGCTTTCCAGGCCTGGCCCCGAATCCTTCTCACTCCACATTTGGTCCCCAGCCTTTAATTGCAGGACTGACCCAGAACCTTTCTCTTTCCAGTTTTGGCCCGCCAGCCTTTGACTTCCAGGCCTGGTTCCCCAGCCTTTATCTTCCAAGCCTTGCCAAGAATCTTTCTTGATCAGGCCTTGCTCAACTAGTCTTTGCCTTTCAGACCTGGCCCCAAACTTTTCTCTTTCCAGTTTTGGCCCCGTAGACTTTCCTGTCCAGGCCTGGCCACAAACCCTTCTCCTTCCGGTTTTGCCCCCCAGCCTTTGCCTTCCATGCCTGGCCCGAACCCTTCTCATTCCAGTTTGGGCATCCCTTTACCTTTACCTTTGCCTTGGCCTTGGCCTTGCAGGCCTCTCCCCGAACCATTCTCATTCCAATTTTGGCTTCCCAGGCTTTGGCCTCTAGGCCTGAACCCTTCTCCTTCCAGTTTTGGCCCCCTAGCCTTTGCCCTTCAGGCCTGGGCCCCCTGCATTTAACTTCCAGTCCTGGGACCGAACCTTGCTATTTCCCGTTTTGTTCCCCCAGCGTTTATCTTCCAGGCCTTTCCTCGAATCTTTCTCGTTACAGATATGGCACCTCAGCATTTTTCTTCCAGGTCTGTTTTCAAACCCATCTTGTTCCAGGTTGGGCCCCCCAGCCTTTGCCTAACAGGCCTGGCTCCATACCCTTCTCCTTCCAGTTTTGGTTCCCCAACATTTCCCTTCCAGGACTACCCCAGATCCCTCTCATTCCTGTTTAGGAGACCTCAGTCTTTGCCTTCCTGGCCTGATCCTTAAAGCTTCGAGTTCCTATTTTGCCCCCCAAGCCTTTGCCTTCCAGGCCTGGCCCCGGTACTTTCTTGTTCCAGTTCCCCCCCAACACCCCACCCCAGCCTTTGCATTCCGGACCTGGCGCCCAACGTTTCTCGCACTAGTTTAGGTGCCCCAGGGTTTGGCTTCCAAGCCCGGACTCCCAGCCATTATTTTCCAGGACTGGCCCCACACCCTTCTCATTCCAGGTTTGCTCCAATAGTCTTTGCTTCCCAACCCTGGTCCCAAAACCTTCTGGCTCCACTTTTGGGCCACCAGCTTTTGCCTTGCATGCCTGGAACTGTACCCTTCTCTTTCCAGATTTGGCCCCCCAGCCTTTGCATTCCAAGCCAGGCCTTGAAGGTTTCTCGTTTCGGGCCTCCCCGCCCCCCTCCCTGTCCGCCCAACCATTGCATTCCAGGTCTGGCGCTGAACCTTTCTCGTTCCAACTGTGGCCCCTGAGCCTTTGTCTTCTAGGCCTGGCCCCAAACCCTTCTCATTCCAGTTTTGAGCCCTCAGGCTTTGCCTTCCAAACCAGGAGCCCCAGCCTTTGCCTTCCATGTCTGGCCCCAAACTCTTCTCATTACAGCTTAGGCCCCCCAGGCATACTCTTCCAGGCCTGGCCCTGAACCCTTCTTGTTCCAGGCCTGGACCCCTAACCTTAGCCTTTCAGGCCTGCCCCCCAGCTTTTGCCTTTCATGCCTGACCCCAAGCCCTTTTCGCTCCAGTTTAGGCCCCCAAGGTTTAGCCTTCCAGGTCTGACCCTGAAGCCTCCTTGTTCCAGGCCTGGCCCCCTAGCCTTAGCCTTTCAGGCCTGGCCCCCCAGCCTTTGCCTTCCAGGCCTAAAACCGAACCCTTCTCTTTCCAAGTATGACCTCCCAGCCCTTGCCTTCCCGGCCTGGCATGAAACCCTTATTGTTCCAGTTTGGGCCCCCCAACCTTTGCATTGCAGGCATGGCCCCGAACCCTTCTCATTGCAGTCTTGGCCTCCCAGCCTTTGCCTTCCAGACCTGTCTCTAAACACTTCTCATTCCAATTTTGGCACCCCAGGCTTTGCTTTCCAGGTCTTGTCCTGCCTGAACCCTTCTCATTCCAGTTCTGGCCCCCCAGCCTTTTGCCTTCCAGGTCTGGCTCAAGACCCTTTTCTTTCCAGGTTTGCCCTCCCAGCCTTTACCTTCCAGCCCTGGTCCAAAACCTTTCTTGTTCCAGTTTTGGCCCCCGAGGCTTTGCCTTCCATGCCTGGCCCCAAATCCTTCATGTTCCAGTTTAGACACCCGAGGTTTACCCTTCCAGGCCTGGCCCTGAACCCTTCTCGTTCCAGGCCTGGCCCCCTAGCCTTAGCCTTCCAGGCCTGGCCCCCCAGCCTTTGCCTTCCAGGCCTGAGACCGAACCCTTCTCTTTCCAGGTTAGGCCCCCCAACCTTTGCTTTCCAGGCCTGGCCTCAAATCTTCCTCGTTACAGATTGTGCATCTCAGCCGTTTTCTTCAAGGTCTGTTCCCAAACCCTTGCCCTGAGCCCTTCACACTCCATTTTTGCCACACACACCAGCCCCTCCCCGGCCTAGGCTTTGCCTTCCAGGACTGACCCCAAAGCCTTCTCTTTCCAGTTTTGGCTTCCCAGCCTTTTGAGTTACAGGCCTGGACCCCCAGCCTTTGCCTTCCAGACCTGGCCCCAAACCTTTATCTTTCCAGTTTGGGCCCCACAGTCTTTCCCTTCCAGGCCTGGTCGCAAACCCTTCTCCTTCAAGGTTTGCCCCCCAGCCTTTGACTTCCAGGCCTGGCCCCGAATCCTTCTCACTCCACTTTTGGGCACCAGCCTTTAATTGCAGGACTGACCCAGAACCTTTCTTTTTCCAGTTTTGGCCCGCCAGCCTTTGCCTTACAGGTCTGGCCCCAGATCCTTTTCATTCCAGTTTAGCCCGCCTCCGCCCCCCAGGCTTACTCTTCCAGGCCTGTCCCTGAACCCTTCTTTTCCCAGGCCTGGACACCTAGCCTTAGTTTTCAGGCCTGGCCCCCCAGCCTTTGCCTTCGATGCCTGGCCCCAAGCCCTTTTCGCTCCAGTTTAGGCCCCCCAGGTTTACCCTTCCAGGACTTAACCCTTCTTGTTCCAGGCCTGGCCCCCTAACCTTAGCCTTTCAGGTCTGGCCCCCCAGCCTTTCCCTTCCAGGCCCCGCCTCTCCAACCTTTGCTTTCCAAGCCTGTCCCTGGACCCTTCTCTTTCCAGTTTTGCCCCCGACCCTCCCCCGAGCCTTTGCCTTCCAGGGCGGGCCCTGAACCCTTATTGCTAAGATTAACCACCCCAGTTACAGACCTGACCCCAAAGCTTTTTCCTTCCAGCTTTGGCTCCCCAGCCTTTGCCTTTCTGGCCTGCCCAAGATCCCTTCTCGTTCCAGTTTAGGCCCCGCAGCCTCTGCATTCCCGGCATGGCCCCCAACACTTTTCGTTCCTGTTTTGCCTCCACAGCCTTTGACTGACAGGTCTGAACTCCCAGCCTTTGCCTTCAAGGCCTGACCCCGAACCCTTCTCGCTCCAGTTTTGGCCAAACAGTCTTTGCCTTCCAGGCCTGCCCCAGATCACTTCTAGTTCCAGTTTTGGCCCCCTAGCCTTTGTATCTCAGGCCTAGTCCCCCAGCTATTGCCTTCCAGGTCTGGCCCCAAACCCTTCTCGTTCCAGATTTGGCCCCCCAGGCTTACTCTTCCAGGCCTGGCCATGAGCCCTTCTGTTTCCAGGCCTGCCCCCCGCAGCCTTAGCCTTTCAGTCCTGGCCCCCCAGCCTTTGCCTTCCAGGCCTGAGACCGAACCCTTCTCTTTCCGGGTTTGGCCTCCCAGCCTTTGCCTTCCAGGCCTGGCCTCGAATCTTCCTCGTTACAGATTCGGCATCTCAGCCTTTTTCTTCCAGGCCTGTTCCCAAACCCGGACACTCAATCTTTCTCTTTCCATGTTTGCCACACCCCCTTCCCTCCCCTCCCCTGCCCAGCCTTTGCCTTCCAGACCTGGCCCAAACCTTTACCTTTCCAGTTTGGGCCCCAACAGTCTTTCCCTTCGAGGGCTGGCCGCAAGCCCTTCTCCTTCCAGGTTTGCCCCCCCAGCATTTGCCTTCCAGGCCTGGCCCGAATCCTTCTCACTCCACTTTTGGGCCCCAGCCTTTAGTTGCAGGACTGACCCAGAACCTTTCTCTTTCCAGTTTTGGCCCGCCAGCCTTTGACTTCCACGCCTCGTTCCCCAGCCTTTATCTTTCCAGTTTTGGCCGGCCAGCCTTTGACTTCCAGGCCTCCTTCCCCAGTCTTTATCTTTCCAGTTTTGGCCGGCCAGCCTTTGACTTCCAGGCCTCCTTCCCCAGTCTTTATCTTCAAAGGCTTGCCAAGAACACTTCTTGATCAGGCCTGGCTCCCCTAGTCTTTGCCTTCCAGACCTGGCCCCAAACTTTTCTCTTTCCAGTTCTGGCCCCGTAGGCTTTCCTGTCCAGGCCTGGCCACAAACCCTTCTCCTTCCGGTTTTGCCCCAGCCTTTGCCTTCCATGCCTGGCCCGAACCCTTCTCATTCCAGTTTGGGCCTCCCTTTATCTTTGCCTTGGCCTTGACCTTGACCTTGGCCTTGGCCATGGCCTTGCAGGCCTGTCCCTGAACCATTTCCGTTCCAATTTTGGCCTCCTAGGCTTTGCCTTATAGCCCTGGCCTGAACCTTTCTCTTTCCAGTTTTAGCCCCCTAGCCTTTGCCTTTCAGGCCTGGCCCCCCTGCCTTTAACTTCCAGTCCTGGCCCCGAATCGTGCTATTTCCCGTTTTGTCCCCCCAGCCTTGTCTTCCAGGCCTTTCCTCGAATCTTTCTCGTTACAGATATGGCACCCCAGCCTTTTTCTTCCAGGTCTGTTCCCAAACCCTGGCCCTGAACCTTTCTCTTTCCATTTTTGCCACACACCTCCGCCCCTCCCTGGCCTAGGCTTTGACTTCCAGGCCTGACCCAAAAGCCTTCTCTTTCCAATTTTGGCCTCCCAGCCTTCGAGTTACAGGCCTGGACCCCCAGCCTTTGCCTTCCAGACCTGTTCCCAAACCTTTAGCTTTCCAGTTTGGGCCCCACAGTCTTTCCCTTCCAGGCCTGGTCGCTAACCCTTCTCCTTCAAGGTTTGCCCCCCAGCCTTTGACTTCCAGGCGTGCCACCGAATCCTTCTCACTCAACTTTTGGCCCCCAGCCTTTAATTGCAGGACTGACCCAGAACCTTTCTCTTTCCAGTTTTGACCCGCCAGCATTTGCCTTCGGGTCTGGCCCCTAATCCTTTTCATTGCAGCTTACCCACCCCCCAAGGCTTACTCTTCCAGGCCTGGCCCTGAACCCTTCTTGTCCCAAGCCTTGACCCCTAGCCTTAGCCTTTCAGGCCTGGTCCCCCAGCCTTTGCCTTCCATGCCTGGCCCCAAGCCCTTTTCGCTCCACTTTAGGCCCCCCAGGTTTACCCTTCCAGGACTGGCCCTGAACCCTTCTTGTTCCATGCCTGGCCCCCTAACCTTAGCCTTTCAGGCCTGGCCCCCCAGCCTTTGCCTTCCATGCCTGGCCCCGAACGCTTCTTGTTCCAGTTCTGGTCCCCCAGCCTTTGCCTTCCAGATCTGGCCCTTTCCAGGTTTGACCTTCCAGCCCTGGTCCAGAACCCTTCGTGTTCCACTTTGGGCCTCCGAGGCTTTGCCTTCCAGGCCTGGCCCCAAACCATTCTCGTTCCAGTTTTGGACCTCAGCCTTTGCCATCCAGGCCTGGCCATTCACGTTTCTCTTCCGAGGCCTGACCTCTGACCCCAGCCTTGCCTTCCAGGCCTGGCCCTGAACTCTTCTCGTTCCAGGCCTTCCCCCCCAGCCTTTGCCTTCCAGGCCTGGCCCTGCACCTTTCTTGTTCAAGTTCCCCCCCCCCACCCCCACTCCAGCCTTTGTATTCCAGACCTGGTGTTGAAACTTCCTCGTACCGGTTTAGGCACCCCAGGGTTTGTCTTCCAAGCCTGGCACCCGAGCCCTTGCTTTCCAGATCTGGCCCCGATCCTTTCCCATTCCAGTTTTCCTCCCCTACACTTTGCTTTCTAGGCATGGTCCCACAACCTAGTTCCAGTTTTGTCCACCGAGTCTTTGCCTTCAAAGTCCTGACCCGCAGCCATTGCCTTCCTGGCATGGCCAGGAACACTTCTCATTCCAATAGTGCCCCACCCCCTGGCTTTACCTTAGCGGTCTGGCCCCGAACCTGTCTCATTCGAGGCCTGGCCCCGCAGCCTTTGCCTTCCAGAATTGGCCACCCAGCCTTTGCCTTCCAGACTTGGTCCCGAACCCTTCTCAATCCAGTTTGGGCCCCCTAGCCTTTCCCTTGTAGGCCTGTCCACGAACACATCTCTTTCCAGGTTCGGCCGCCCAGCCTTCGCCTTCTAAGCCTGGCCATAAACCCTTTTTGTTGCAGTTTAGGCCACCCAGCCTTTGCCTTCCAGGCCTGGCCACGAATCCCTCTTGATCCAGGCCCGGGCCTCCAGGCTTTCCCTTCCAGGCTGGCCCCGAAATCTTCTCATTCCAGTTTTACGGCCCCAGCGTTTCCCTTTCTGACCTTGCCCTGAACTCTTCTCCTTCCAGTTTCATCCCCCGAGTCTTTGTCTTCCAGGCCAGGCCCGAACCCTTCTCGTTTAAGTTTGGGCCGCCCAGCCTTTGCCTTAAAGGGCTGGACCCCCAGCCCCTTTCTTCCAGGCCTGGCCCCAAACCCTTTTCGTTCAGATTTTGGCCCCCTAGCCTTTGCCTTCCAGGTCTGACCTGGCACCCTTCTCATTCCAGTGTCTGTCCCACATACTTGGATGTCCCTCATAGAGGCAGCGTGGCACAGTGTAAAGAGCCCAGGCTTGGGAGTCAGAGGTCATGGATTCTAATCCTGGATCCACTGATTGTCAGCTGGGTGACCTTGGGCAAGTCACTACACTTCTCTGTCCCTCAGTTACCTCATCTGTAAAATGGGGATGAAGACTGGGAGCCCTACTTGGGACAACCTGATTATCTGCCCCTGCCGTTAGAACACTGCTTGGCACATAGGAAGCACTTAAAATAACCATATTATAATTATTATTATTATCATTAACCCTTTCCCAGGACGCTTCTCTACCATGTTTTCCCCACCCCCCGCCATTTTTGATGGCCCCAAATACTTCCCATTCCAGTTTTGGCCTCCCAGCCTTTTCCTTGCAGGCCGGGCTCCGAACTCTCTTCATTCCAGTTTGGGCCTCCCAGCCTTTGCCTGGCAGGGCTGGCCCCAAACCCTTCTTGCTCCAGGTTTGGCCCCCCAAGCTTTGCCTTCTAGGACTGGCTCCGAACCCTTCCCTTTCCATTCTTGGCCCCCCAGCTTTTGCCTTGCAGGTTTGCCCCCGAGACCTATTTGAATCGGTTTTGGCCCCTCAGCCTTTACCTTCCAGGCCCGGCTCCCCAACCTTTGCTTTCCAATCCTGTCCCTGGACCCTTCTCTTTCCAGTTTTGCCCCGCCCCTCCCCCGAGCCTTTGCCTTCCAGGCCTGGCCCTAAACCCTTATTGCTACAGATGAGTCACCCCAGCCTTTGTTGTGCTACAGACCTGACCCCAAACCCTTTTCCTTCCAGCTTTGGCCCCCCAGCCTTTGCCTTTCTGGCCTGCCCAAGATCCTTTCTCGTTCCAGTTTAGGCCGCCCAGCCTCTGCATTACCGGCATGGCCCCGAACACTTTTCAGTCCTGCTTTGGCTCCACAGCCTTTGACTGACAGTTCTGACGCCCCAGCCTTTGCCTTCGAGGCCTGGTCCCCCAGCAATTGCCTTCCAGGTCTGGCCACAACCCCTTCTCGTTCCAGAGTTGGCCCCCCAGGCTTACTCTTCCAGGCCTGGCCATGAAACCTTCTGTTTCCAGGCCTGGCCCCCTAGCCTTAGCCTTTCAGGCCTGGCCCCCCAACCTTTGCCTTCCAGGCCTGAAACCGAACCATCCTCTTTCCGGGTTTGGCCTCCCAGCCTTTGCCTTCCAGGCCTGGCCTCGAATTTTTCTCGTTACAGATTCGGCACCTCAGCCTTTTCATTCCAGGATTGTTCCCAAATCCTGACCCTGAATCCTTCTCTTTCCATGTTTGCCACACCGCCCCGCCCCCCCCCCGCCCCTCCCCGGCCCAGCCTTTGCCTTCCAGACCTGGTCCAAACCTTTATATTTCCAGTTTGGGCCCCACATCTTTCCCTTCGAGGGCTGGTCGCAAACCCTTCACCTTCAGGGTTTGCCCCCACAGCATTTGCCCTCCAGGCCTCTCCCCAAATCGTTCTCACTCCACTTTTGGGCCCCAGCCTTTAGTTGCAGGACTGACCCAGAACCTTTCTCTTTCCAGTTTTGGCCCGCCAGCCTTTGACTTCCACGCCTCGTTCCCCAGCCTTTATCTTTCCAGTTTTGGCCGGCCAGCCTTTGACTTCCAGGCCTCCTTCCCCAGTCTTTATCTTTCCAGTTTTGGCCGGCCAGCCTTTGACTTCCAGGCCTCCTTCCCCAGTCTTTATCTTCAAAGGCTTGCCAAGAACACTTCTTGATCAGGCCTGGCTCCCCTAGTCTTTGCCTTCCAGACCTGGCCCCAAACTTTTCTCTTTCCAGTTCTGGCCCCGTAGGCTTTCCTGTCCAGGCCTGGCCACAAACCCTTCTCCTTCCGGTTTTGCCCCAGCCTTTGCCTTCCATGCCTGGCCCGAACCCTTCTCATTCCAGTTTGGGCCTCCCTTTATCTTTGCCTTGGCCTTGACCTTGACCTTGGCCTTGGCCATGGCCTTGCAGGCCTATCCCTGAACCATTTCCGTTCCAATTTTGGCCTCCTAGGCTTTGCTTTATAGCCCTGGCCTGAACCTTTCTCTTTCCAGTTTTAGGCCCCTAGCTTTTGCCTTCCAGGCCTGGCCCCCCTGCCTTTGCCTTCCAGTCCTGGCCCCGAACCCTGCTATTTCTCGTTTTGTCCCCCCAGCCTTTGTCTTCCAGGCCTTTCATCGAATCTTTCTTGTTACAGATATGGCACCTCAGCCTTTTTCTTCCAGGCCTGTTCTCAATCCCATCTCGTTCCAGGTTTGGCCCCCCAGCCTTTGCCTAACTCTCCTGGCCCCTTACCCTTCTCCTTCCAGTTTTGGTTCCCCAACATTTCCCTTCCAGGACTGCCCCAGATCCCTTCTCATTCCTGTTTAGGAACCCCAGTCTGTG
The DNA here is from genome assembly GCF_004115215.2 of Ornithorhynchus anatinus. NCBI lineage: Eukaryota > Metazoa > Chordata > Mammalia > Monotremata > Ornithorhynchidae > Ornithorhynchus > Ornithorhynchus anatinus. Next base: position 547,811 of record NW_024396937.1, on the reverse strand, counting down.
CCTTCCTGGCCTGATCCATATTGCTTTGAGTTCTTATTTTGCCCCCCAAGCTTTTGCCTTCCAGGCCTGGCCCCGAACCTTTCTTGTTCCAGTTTCCCCGCACCTCACACCCCAGCCTTTGCATTCCAGCCCTGGTGCCGAACCTTTATCTTACTAGTTTTGGTGCCCCAGGTTTTGTCTTCCAAGCCCGGCCTCCCAGCCATTGCTTTCCAGGACTGGCCCCAAAACCCTTCACATTCCAGGTTTGCTCCACTAAGACTTTGCTTACCAAGCCTGTTCCCCATATCTTCTGGTTCCACTTTTGGGCCACCATCTTTTGCTTTCCAGGCCTGAAACCTAACCCTTCTCTTTCCAGGTTGGGCCTCCCAGCCTTTGCATTCCAGGCTAGCCCCTGAAGGTTTCTTGTGTCGGAACTCAAGGGCCCCCACCCCGCCCAACCATTGCATTCCAGGCCTGGCCCCAAACCCTTCTCATTCCAGTTTTGACCCCTCAGGCTTTGCCTTCCAAGCCAGGAGCCCCCGCCTTTGCCTTCCAGGTCTGTGTCCTAACTCTTTTCATTCCAACGTAGGCCTCTCAGGCATATTCTCCCAGGCCTGGCCCTGAACCCTTCTTGTTCCAGGCCTGGAGCCCTAACCTTAGCCTTTCAGGCCTGGCCCCCCAGCCTTTACCTCCCAGTTCTGGCCCCGAACGTTTCTTGTTCCATTTCTGGCCCCCCAGACTTTGCCTTCCAGGTCTGGCCCAAGACCCTTCTCTTTGTAGGTTTGGCCTGCCAGCCTTTACCTTCCAGTCCTGGTCCAGAACCCTTCTTGTTCCAGTTTTGGCCCCCGAGGCTTTGCCTTCCATGCCTGGCCCCAAACCCTTCTTGCTCCAGTTTAGTCCCCCGAGGTTGACCCTTCCAGACCTGGCCCTGAACCCTTTTCGTTCCAGGCCTGGCCCCCTAGCATTAGCCTTCCAGGCCTGGCCCCCCAGCCTTTGCTTTCCAGGCCTGAAACCGAATCCTTCTCTTACCAGGTAGGGCCTCCCAGCTTTTGCCTTCCAGGCCTGGCCTCGAATCTTTCTCGTTACAAATTCGGAACCTCCGCCTTTTTCTTCCAGGCCTGTTCCCAAACCCTGACCCTGGACCCATCTCCTTCCATTTTTGCCACACACCCCCGCCCCTCCCCGGGCCTAGGCTTTGACTAACAGGCCTGACCCAAGAGCCTTTTCTTTCCAGTTTTGGCCTCCCTCCCTTGGAGTTACAGGCCTGGACCCCCAGCCTTTGCCTTCCAGACCTGGCCCCAAACCTTTATCTTTCCAGTTTGGGCCAAACAGTCTTTCCCTTCCAGGCGTTGTCGCAAACCCTTCTCTTTCAAGGTTTGCCCCCGAGCCTTTGACATACAGGCCTGGCCCCGAATTCTTCTCACTCCACCTTTGGCCCCCAGCCTTTAATTGCAGGACTGACCCAGAACGTTTCTCTTTCCAGTTTTGGCCCGCCAGGCTTTGCCTTCCAGGTCTGGCCCCAAATCCTTTTCATTCCAGCTTATCCCCCCGGCCCGCGCCAAGGCCTACTCTTCCAGGCCTGGCCCCAAACCCTTCTTGTTCCACGTTTGGCCCCCCAAACTTTGCCTTCTAGGACTGGCTCCGAACCCTTCCCTTTCCATTCTTGGCCCCACAGCTTTTGCCTTGCAGGTTTGTCTCCGAGACCTATTTGAACCAGTTTTGGCCCCTCAGACTTTACCTTCCAGGCCCGGCTCCATAACCTTTGCTTTCCAAGCCTGTCCTTGGACCCTTCTCTTTCCAGGTTTGCCCCCGCCCCTCCCCCGAGCTTTTGACTTCCAGGACTAGACCTGAACCCTTATTGTTACAGATTAGTCACCCCAGCCTCTACTGCGTTATAGACCTGACCCCATACCTTTTCCTTCCGGCTTTGGCCCCCCATCCTTTACTTTGCTGTCCTGCCCAAGATCACTTCTCGTTCCAGTTTAGGCCCCCCAGCCTCTGTATTCCCAGCATGGCCCCCAACACTATTCATTCCTGTTTTAGCTCCACAGCCTTTGACTGACAGTTCTGACCCCCCCAGCCTTTACCTTCAAGGCCTGACCCCGAACCCTTCTCGCTCCAATTTTGACCAAACAGCCTTTGCCTTCCAGGCCTCCCCCAGATGACTTCTAGTTCCAGTTTAGGCCCCCTAGCCTTTGCATCCCAGGCCTGGTCCCCCAGCAATTGCCTTCCAGGTCTGGCCCCAAACCCTTCTCGTTCCAGATTTGGAACCCCAGGCTTACTCCTCCAGGCCTGGTCATGAAGCCTTCTATTTCCAGGCCTGGCCCCCCAGCCTTTGCCTTCCAGGCCTGGCCCCAAGCCCTTTTTGCTCCGATTTAGGCCCCCCAGATTTACCCTTCCAGGTCTGGCCCTGAACCCTGCTTGTTCCAGGCCTGGCCCCCTAACCTTAGCCTTCCAGGCCTGGCCCCCCAGCCTTTGCCTTCCATGCCTGACCCCGAACCCTTCTTGTTCCAGTTCTGGGCCCCAGCCTTTGCCTTCCAGGTCTGGCCCAAGACCCTTCCCTTTCCAGGTTTCGCCTCCCAGCCATTACCTTCCAGCCCTGGTCCAGAACCCTTCTTGTTCCACTTTGGCCTCCGAGCCTTTACCTTCGAAGCCTGGCCCCAAACCATTCTCGTTCAAGTTTTGGACCTCAGCCTTTGCCATCGAGGCCTGGCCATTCATGTTTCTCTTTCGAGGCCTGACCTTTGACCCCATCCTTTGCCTTCCAGGCCTGGCTCTGACCCCTTCTCGTCCGGGCCTACCCCGCCCAGCCTTTGCCTTCCAGGCCTGGCCCCGTACCTTTCTTCTTCAAGTTCCCCCCCTAACCCCCACTCCAGCCTTTGCATTCCAGACCTGGCACCGAACCTTTCTCGTACCGGATTTGGCGCCCCAGGGTTTGTTTTCCAAGCCTGGCCCCCCAGCCCTTGCTTTCCAGATCTGGCCCCCATCGCTTCGCATTCCAGTTTTGCTCCACTACACTTTGCTTTCTAGGTCTGGTCCCAAAACCTAGTTCCACTTTTGGCCACCGACCCTTTGCCTTCCAAGTCCTGACCCCCAGCCATTGCCTTTCAGGCATGGCCAGGAACACTTCTCATTCCAATATTGCCCCACCCCTAGCCTTTGCCTTTCAGGTCTGGCCCCGAACCCGTCTCATTCCAGGCCTGGGCCCTCAGCCTTTGTCTTCTAGGCATGGCCACGAACCCTTCTCACTCCAGTATTGCCCCAACCCCAGCCTTTGCCTTTCAGGTCTGGCCCCGACACTGTCTCATTCCAGGCCCGGCCCCCCAGCTTTTGCCTGCCAGAATTGGCCACCCAGGCTTTGCCTTCCAGGCTTGGTCCCGAACCCTTCTCAATCCAGTTTGGGGCCCCTCGCCTTCCCTTGTAGGCCTGACCACGAACACATGTCTTTCCCCTCTCGGCTGCCCAGCCTTCGCCTTCCAAGCCTGGCCATGAACCCTTCTTGTTCCAGTTTAGGCCACCCAGCCTTTGCCTTCCAGGCCTGGCCACGAATCCCTCTTGATCCAGGCCCGGGCCTCCAGGCTTTCCCTCCCAGGCGGGCCCCGAACCCATTTCAGTTTTACAGCCCCAGCCTTTCCCTTTCTGACCTTGCCCCGAACTCTTCTCCTTCCAGTTTCATCCCCCGAGTCTTTGCCTTCCAGGCCAGGCCTGAACCCTTCTCGTTCCAGTTTGGGCCGCCCAGCCTTTGCCTTCCAGGCCCGGACCCCCAGCCCCTGTTTTCCAGGCCTGGCCCCAAAGCCTTTTCGTTCAAATTTTGGCCCCCTAGCCTTTACCTCCCAGGTCTGACCTGGCACCATTCTCATTCCAGTGACTTTCCCACAGACTTGGACTTCCCTCATGGAGGCAGCGTGGCTCAGTGGAAAGATTGCAGGCTCGGGAGTCAGAGGTCATGGATTCTACTCCTGGATCCACTGATTGTCAGCTGGGTGACCTTGGGCAAGTCACTTCACTTCTCTGTCCCTCAGTTACCTCATCTGTAAAATGGGGATGAAAACTGTGAGCCCTACTTGGGACAACCTGATTATCTGCCCCTGCCCTTAGAACACTGCTTGGCACATAGGAAGCACTTAACAAATACCGATATTACTATTATTATTATTATTAACCCTGTCCCAGGACGTTTCTCTACCATATTCTACCCACACCTCCATTTTTGATGTACCCAAATACTTCTCGTTCCAGTTTTGGCCCCCCCAGCCTTTGGCACTTAGGAAGCACTTAACAAATACCATTATTATTATTAGTAGTAGCAGTATTATTAACCCTGCCCCAGGAAGGTTCTCTACCATATTTTACCACCCCGCCCCCGCATTTTTGATGTACCCGAATACTTCTCGTTCCAGTTTTGGCTCCCCAGCCTATGCCTTGCAGGCCGGGCTCCGTACTCTCTTCATTCCAGTTTGGGCCTCCCAGCCTTTGCCTGGAAGGGCTGGCCCCAAACCCTTCTTGTTCCAGGTTTGCCCCCCCCCAACCTTAGCCTTCTAGGACTGGCTGCGAACCCTTCCCTTTCCATTCTTGGCTCCCCAGCTGTTGCCTTGCAGGTTTGTCCCCGAGCCCTATTTGAAGCGGTTTTGGCCCCTCAGCCTTTACCTTCCAAGCCTGGCTCCCCAACGTTTGCTTTCCAAGCCTCTCCCTGCACCCTTCTCTTCCCAGTTTTGCCCCTTCCCCTCCCCCGAGCCTTTGCCTTCCAGGCCTGGCCCTGAACCCTTATTGTTACAGATTAGTCTCCCCAGCCTCTACTGCGTTACAGGCCTGAACCAAAACCCTTTTCTTTCCAGCTTTGGCCCCCCCAGCCTTTGACTTTCTGGCCTGCGCAAGGTCCCTTCACGTTCCAGAGTTGGATCCCCAGCCTCTGCATTCCCGGCATGGCCCCGAACACTTTTCGTTCCTGTTTTGCCTCCACAGCCTTGGACTGACAGTTCCGACCCCCCGGCCTTTGCCTTCAAGGCCTGACCCCGAACCCTTCTCGCTCCAGTTTAGGCTAAACAGCCTTTGCCTTCCAGGCCTGCCCCAGAACACTTGTAGTTCCAGTTTTGGCCACCTAGCCTTTGCATCTCAGGCCTGATCCCCCAGAAATTGCCTTCCAGGTCTGTCCCCAAACCCTTCTCGTTCCAGAGTTGGCCCCCCAGGCTTACTCGTCCAGGCCTGGCCATGAACCCTTCTGTTTCCAGGCCTGGCCATGAACCCTTCTGTTTCCAGGCCTGCTCCCCTAGCCTTAGCCTTAAAGGTCTGGCCCCCCAGCCTTTGCCTTCCAGGCCTGAAATCGAACCCTACTCTTTCCGGGTTTGCCCTCCCAGCCTTTGCCTTTCAGGTGTGGCCTCGAATATTTCCCATTACAGATTCGACCCCTCAGCCTTTTTCTTCCAGGCCTGTTCACAAACCCTGGCCCTGAACCCTTCTATTTCTATTTTTGGCACACCCCCGCCCTCCACCCGCCCCCCCCCGGGGCAGCCTTTGTCTTGCAGACCTGGCTCAACCTTTTATCTTTCCAGTTTGAGCCCCACATATTTCCCTTCGAGGGCTGGTCGCAAACCCTTCTCCTTCCATGTTTGCCCCCCAGCATTTGCCTTCCAGGCCTGGCCCCGAATCCTTCTCACTCCACTTTTGGGCCCCAGCCTTTAATTGCAGGTCTGACCCAGAACCTTTCTCTTTCCAGTTTTGGCCCGCCAGCCTTCGACTTCCAGGCCTGGTTCCCCAGCCTTTATCTTCCAAGCCTTGCCAAGAACCCATCTTGATCAGGCCTTGGTCCCCTAGTCTTTGCCTTCCAGACCTGGCCCCAAACCTTTCTTTTTCTAGTTTTGGTTCCATAGCCTTTCCTGTCGAGGCCTGGCCAGAAACTCTTGTCCTTCAGGTTTTGCCCCCCAGCCTTTGCCTTCCATGCCTGACCCGAACCATTCTCATTACAGTTTGAGCCTCCCTTTACCTTTGCCTTGATCCTGGCCTTGGCCTTACAGGCCTGTCCCTGAACCCTTCTCGTTCCAATTTTGGCCTCCCAGGCATTGCCTTGGAGGCCTGGCCTGAACCCTTCTCTTTCCACTTTTGCCCCCTTAGTCTTTGCCTTCCAGGCCTGGCCCCCCTGCCTTTGCCTTCCAGTCCTGGCCCCGAACCCTGCTATTGCCCGTTATATCCCCCTAGCCTTATTCCTCCAGGCCTTTCCTCGAATCTTTCTCGTTACAGATATGGCACCTCAGCCTTTTTCTTCCAGGCCTGTTCTCAAACCCATCTCGTTCCAGGTTTGGCCCCCCAGCCTTTGCCTAACTGGCCTGGCTCCTTACCCTTCTCCTTCCAGTTTTCTTTCCCGAACATTTCCCTTCCAGGACTGCCCCAGATACCTTCTAATTCCTGTTTAGGCCCCCCAGTCTTTCCCTTCCTGGACTGATCCTCAATGCTTCGACTTCCTATTTTGCCCCCCAAGCCTATGCCTTCCAGGCCTGGCCCCGAACCTTTCTTGTTCCAGTTTCCCCCAACCCCCCACCCCAGCCTTTGCATTCCGGACCTGGCGCCCAACTTTTCTCGTACTAGTTTTGGCACCCTAAGGTTTGTCTTTCAAGCCCGGCCTCCCAGCCATTGCTTTCCAGGTTTGGCCCCAAACCCTTCTCATTCCAGGTTTGCTCCACTAGACTTCGCTTCCCAGGCCTGGTCCTAAACCTTCTGGTTCCACTTTTGTGCTACCAGCTTTTGCTTTCCAGGCCTGAAACCGAACACTTCTCTGTCCAGGTTGGGCCTCCCAGCTTTTGAATTCCAGGCCAGGCCCTGGAGGTTTCTCGTGTTGGCCCTCATCGACGCCCCCCCGGCCCAACCATTTCACTCCTGGCCTGGAGCCGAGCCTTTCTCGTTCCAACTGTGGGCCCTGAACCTTTGTCTTCTAGGCCTGGCCCAAACCCTTCTCATTCCAGTTTTGAGCCCTCAGGCTTTGCCTTCCAAGCCAGGAGCCCCAGCCTTTGCCTTCCATCTCTGGCCCCAAACTCTTTTCATTCCAGCTTAGGCCCCCCAGGCATATTCTCCCAGGCCTGGCCCTGAACCCTTCTTGTTCCAGGCCTGGACCCCTAAACCTAGGCTTTCAGGCCTAGCCCCAAAGCCTCTGCCTTCCATGCCTGGCCCCAAGCCCTTTTCACTGCAGTTTAGGCCCCCAAGGTTTAGCCTTCCAGGGTTGACCCTGAACCGTCCTTGTTCCAGGCCGGGCCCCCTACCCTTAACCTTCAGGCCTGGCGCCCCGGCATTTTCCTTCCAGGACTGAAAACGAACCCTTCTCTTTCCAGGTATGACCTCCCTGCCTTTGCCTTCCCGTCCTGGCATCAAACCCTTATCGTTCCAGTTTGGGCCCCCCAACCTTTGCATTCCAGGCATGGCCCCGAATGCTTCTCATTGCAGTCTTGGCCTCCCAGCCTTTGCCTTCCAGTGCTGTCTCCAAACCCTTCCCATCTCAATTTTGGCACCCCAGGCTTTGCTTTCCAGGTCTTGTCCCGCCCAAACCCTTCTCATTCCTGTTATGGCCCCCCAGCCTTTGCCTTCCATGTCTGGCCAGAACCTTTCTTGTCCCAGTTCGGGCCTCCCAGGCTTGCCTTCCAGGTCTGGCCCAAGACCCTTCTCTTTCCAGGTTTGGCCTCCCATCCTTTACCTTCCAGCCCTGGTCCAGAACGCTTCTTGTTCCAGTTTAGGCCCCCGAGGCTTTGCCTACCAGACCTGGCCCCAAACCTTTATCTTTCTAGTTTGGGCCCCACAGTCTTTCCCTTCCAGGCCTGATCGCAAACCCTTCTCCTTCAGGTTTGCCCCCGAGAGTTTGACTTCCAGGCCTGGCCCCGATTCCTTCTCAGTCTGCGTTTGGGCCCCAGCCTTTAATTGCTGGACTGACACAGAACCTTTCACTTTCCAGTTTTGGCCTGACAGCCTTTGCCTTCCAGGTCTTGCCCCAAATCCTTTTCATTCCAGCTTAAGCCCCCCACAGGCTTACTCTTCCAGGCCTGGCCCTGAACCCTTCTTGTCCCCTGTCTGTACCCCTAGCCTTAGCCATTAAGGCCTGGACGCCCAGCCTTTGCCTTCCATGCCTGGCCCCAAGCCCTTTTCACTCCAGTTTAGGCCCACCAGGTTTACCACCAGGTAGTACTGGCCCTGAACCCTTCCTGTTCCACCCCGGCCTCCTAACCTTAGCCTTTTAGGCCTGGCACCCCAGCCTTTGCCTTCCATGCCCGGTCCTGAACCCTTCTTGTTCCAGGTTTGACCTCCCAGCCATGACCTTCCAGTCCTGGTCCAGAAACCTTCTTGTTCCACTTTTGGCCCCCGAGCCTTTGCCTTCCCACCCTGACCCAAAACCCTTCTTGTTCCAGTTTTGGCCCCCGAGGCTTTGCCTTCCATGCCTGGCCCCAAACCCTTCTTGCTCCAGTTTAGGCCTCCGAGCTTTACCCTTCCAGGCCTGGCCCTGAACCCTTTTTGTCCCAGGCCTGGGAACCCTTCTCTTTCCATGTTTGCCACACGTCCCACCCCGCCCCTCCCCTGCCCAGCCTGTGACTTCCAGAACTGGCCCAAACCTTTATCTTTCCAGTTTGGGCCCAACAGTCTTTACCTTCGAGGGCTGGTCGCAAACCCTTCTCCTTCCAGGTTTGCCCCCCAGCATTTGCCTTCCAGGCCTGGCCCCGAATCTTTCTCACTCCACTTTTGGGCCCCAGTCTTTAATTGCAGGACTGACCCAGAACCATTCTCTTTCCAGTTTTTAGCCCGCCAGGCTTTGACTTCCAGGCCTCGTTCCCCAGCCTTCATCTTCAAAGGCTTGCCAAGAACACTTCTTGATCAGGCCTGGCTCCCCTAGTCTTTGCCTTCCAGACCTGGCCCCAAACATTTCTCTTTCCAGTTTTGGCCCCGTAGGCTTTCCTGTCCAGGCCGGGCCACAAACCCTTCTCCTTCCGGTTTTGCCCCCCAGCCTTTGTCTTCCATGCCTGGCCCGAACCCTTCTCATTCCAGTTTGGGCCTCCCTTTACCTTTTCCTTGGCCTTTGCCTTGACCTTGGCCTTGCAGGCCTGTCCCCGAACCATTCTCGTTACAATTTTGTCCTCCCAGCCTTTGCCTTCTAGGCCTGGCCTGAACCCTTCTCTTTCCAGTTTTGGCCCCCTAGCCTTTGCCTTCCAGGCCTGGTCCCGAACTCTGCTATTGCCCGTTTTGTCCCCCCAGCCTTTGTCTTCCAGGTCTTTCCTCGAATCTTTCTCCTTACAAATATGGCACCTCAGCCTTTTTCTTCCAGGCCTGTTCTCAAACCCATCTCGTTCCAGGTTTGGCCCGCCAGCCTTTGCCTATCTGGCCTGGCTCCTTACCCTTCTCCTTCCAGTTTTGGTTCCCCAACATTTTCCTTCCAGGACTGCCACAGATCCCTCACATTCTTGTTTAGAGCCCCCCAGTCTTTGCCTTCCAGGTCTGGCCCTGAACCCTTCTTGTTCCAGTTCTGCCCCCCCCCAGCCTTTGCCTTCCAGGTCTGGCCCAAAACCCTTCTCTTCCCAGGTTTGGCCTCCCAGTCTTTACCTTCCAGCCCTGGTCCAGAACCCTTCTCGCTCTAGTTTAGGCCCCCAAGGTTTACCCTTCCAGGCCTGGCCCTGACCCTTCTCGTTCCAGGCCTGGCCCCCTAGCCTTACCCTTCCAGGCCTGCCCCCCAGCCTTTACTTTCCAGGCCTGAAACCGAACCCTCCCCTTTCCAGGTTGGGCCTCCCAGCCTTTGGCTCCCAGGCCTGGCCTCGAATCTATCTCGTTACAGATTCGGCAACTCAGCCTTTTTCTTCCAGGCCTGTTCCCAAACCCTGGCCCTGAACCCTTCTCCTTCTATTTTTGCCACACACCCCCGCACCTCCCCGGCCTAGACTTCGCCTTCAAGGCCTGACCCAAAAACCTTCTCTTTCTAGTTTTAGCCTTCCAATCTTTGAGTTACAGGCCTGGACCGCCCCTAGCCTTTGCCTATCTGACCTGGCTAGCTTACCCTTCTCCATCCAGTTTTGGTTCCCCAACATTTCCCTTCCAGGACTGCCCCAGATCCCTTCTCATTCTTGTTTAGGCCCCCCCCGTCTTTGCCTTCCAGGTCTGGCCCTGAACCCTTCTTGTTCCAGTTCTGCCCCCCCCAGCCTTTGCCTTCCAGGTCTGGCCCAAAACCCTTCTCTTCCCAGGTTTGGCCTCCCAGTCTTTACCTTCCAGCCCTGGTCCAGAACCCTTCTTGCTCTAGTTTAGGCCTCCAAGGTTTACCCTTCCAGGCCTGGCCCTGACCCTTCTCGTTCCAGGCCTGGCCCCTAGCCTTAGCCTTCCAGGCCTGCCCCCCAGCCTTTACTTTCCAGGCCTGAAACCCTACCCTCTCCTTTCCAGGTTTGGCCTCCCAGTCTTTACCTTCCAGCCCTGGTCCAGAACCCTTCTTGCTCTAGTTTAGGCCTCCAAGGTTTACCCTTCCAGGCCTGGCCCTGACCCTTCTCGTTCCAGGCCTGGCCCCTAGCCTTAGCCTTCCAGGCCTGCCCCCCAGCCTTTACTTTCCAGGCCTGAAACCCTACCCTCTCCTTTCCAGGTTGGGCCTCCCAGCCTTTGGCTCCCAGGCCTGGCCTCGAATCTATCTCGTTACAGATTCGGCAACTCAGCCTTTTTCTTCCAGGCCTGTTCCCAAACCCTGGCCCTGAACCCTTCTCCTTCTATTTTTGCCACACACCACCGCACCTCCCCGGCCTAGACTTCGCCTTCAAGGCCTGACCCAAAAACCTTCTCTTTCTAGTTTTAGCCTTCCAATCTTTGAGTTACAGGCCTGGACCGCCCCTAGCCTTTGCCCTTCAGACCTGGTCCCAAACCTTTATCTCTCCAGTTTGGGCCCCACAGTCTTTTCCTTGCAGGCCTGGTTGAAAACTCTTCTCCTAAAAGGTGTGCCCCCCAGCCTTTGACTTCCAGGCCTGGCCCCGAATCCTTCTCACTCCACTCTTGGCCCCCAGCCTTTAATTGCAGGACTGACCCAGAACCTTTCCCTTTCCTGTTTTGGCCCGCCAGCCTTTGCCTTCCAGGTCTAGCCCCAAATCCTTTTCATTCCAGCTTAGGCCACCCCCAGGCTTACTCTTCCTGGCCTGGCCCTGAACCCATCTTGTCCCAGGCCTGGACCCCTAGCCTTAGCCTTTCGGGCCTGGCCCCCTAGGCTTTGCCTTCCAGGTCTGGCCCCAAATCCTTTTCATTCCAGCTTAGCACCCCCCAGGCTTACTCTTACAGGAGTGGCCCTGAACCCTTCTTATCCCAGGCCTGTACCCCTAGCCTTGGCCTTTCAGGCCTGGCCACCCAGCCTTTGCCTTCCATGCCTGGCCCCAAGCCCTTTTCGCTCCAGTTTAGGCCCCCCAGGTTTACCCTTCCAGGACAGGCCCTGAACCCTTCTTGTTCCAGGCCTGGCCCCCTAACCTTAGCCTTTCAGGCCTGGCCCCGCAGCCTTTGCCTTCCATGCCTGACCCCGAACCATTCCTGTTCCAGTCCTGGACCCCCAGACTTTGCCTTCCAGGTCTGGCCCAAGACCCTTCTCTTTCCAGGTTTGACCTCCCAGCCATTACCTTCCAGCCCTGGTCCAGAACCTTTCTTGTTCCACATTTGGGCCACCGAGCCTTTGCCTTCCAGTTCCTGACCCCCAAACATTGCCTTCTAGGCATGGCCAGGAAAACTTCTCATTCCAGTATTGCCCCACCCCCAGCCTTTGCCTTTCAGGTCTGGCCCCAAACTCGTCTCATTCCGGCCGTGGCCCCTCAGCGTTTGCCTTCCAGAATTGGCCACCCAGCCTTTGCCTTCAAGGCTTGGTCCCCAACCTTTCTCAATCCAGTTTGGGGCCCCTAGCCTTTCCCTTGTAGGCCTGTAGACGAACACATCTCTTTCCAGTTTCGGCCGCCCAGCCTTCTCCTTCCAAGCCTGGCCATGAACCCTACTTGTTGCAGTTTAGGACACCCAGACTTTGGCTTCCAGGCCTGGCCATGAATCCCACTTGATCCAGGCCCGGTCCTCCAGGGTTCCCCTTCCAGGCTGGCCCCGAACCCTTCTCATTCCAGTTTTACGGCCCCAGGCTTTCCCTTTCTGACCTTGCCCCGAACTCTTCTTCCAGGTTCATCCCCCAAGTCTTTGCCTTCCAGGCCAGGGCCGAACCCTTCTCGGTCAGGTTTTGGCCCCCCAGCCTTTGTCTTGCAGGCCGGGCTTCGAACTCTCTTCATTCCAGTTTGGGCCTCCCAGCCTTTGCCTTGCAGAGCTGGCCCCGAACCCTACTTGTTCCAGGTTTGGCCCCCCAACCTATGCCTTCTAGGACTGGCTCTGAACCTTTGCCTTTCCATTCTTGGCCCCCCAGCCTTTGCCTTGCAGGTTTGTCCCCGAGCCCTATTTGAACCGATTTTGGCCCCTCAGCCTTTACCTTCCAGGCCCGGCTCCCCAACCTATGCTTTCCAAGCCTGTCCCTGAACCCTTCTCTTTCCAGGTTTGCCGCCGCCCCTCCCCCGAACCTTTGACTTCCAGGCCTCGCGCTGAACCCTTATTACTACAGATTAGTCACCCCAGCCTTTGCTGCGTTACAGACATCACCCCAAACCCTTTTCCATCCAGCTTTGGCCCCCCAGCCTTTGCCTTTCTGGCCTGCCCAAGATTCCCTCTCGTTCCAGTTTAGGCCCCCCAGCCTCTGCATTCCCGGCATGGCCCCGAACACTATTGGTTCCTGTTTTGCCTCCACAGCCTTTGACTGACAGTTCTGACCCCCCAGCGTTCACCTTCAAGGCCTGACCCCGTCCCTTTCACGCTCCTGTTTTGGCCAAACAGCCTTTGCCTTCCAGGCCTGCCCCAGATTACTTCTAGGTCAGGTTTTGGCCCCCTAGCCTTTGCATCCCAGGCCTGGTCCCCCAGCAATTGCCTTCCAGGTCTGGCCCCAAACCCTTCTCGTTTGGCCCTCCAGGCTTACTCTTCCAGGCCTGGCCATGAACCCTTCTGTTTCCAGGCCTGGCCCCCTAGTCTTAGCCTTTCAGGCCTGGCCCCCCAGCCTTTGCATTCCAGCTCTGAAACCAAACCCTTCTCTTTCCGCATTTGGCCTCCAAGCCACTGGCTTGCAGGCCTGTCCTCGAATCTTTCTCGTTACAGATTCGGCACCTCAGCCTTTTTTTCCGGGCCTGTTCCCAAAACCTGGCCCTGAACCCTTCTCTTTCCATGTTTGCCACACCTCCCCCCCCTCCACGGCCCAACCTCTTTTCATTCCAGCTTAGGCCCCTCAGGCATACTCTTCCAGGCCTGGCCCTGAACCCTTCTTGTTCCAGGCCTGGACCCCTAAACTTAGCCTTTCAGGCTTGGCCCCCCAGCCTTTCCCTTCCATGCCTGGCCCCAAGCCCTTTTAGCTCCCGTTTAGGCCCCCAAGGTTTAGCCTTCCAGGTCTGACCCTGAACCCTCCTTGTTCTACGCCTGGCCCCCTAGCCTTAGTCTTTCAGGCCTGGCCCCCCAGCCTTTGCCTTCCAGGCCAGGCCCGAACCCTTCTCGTTCCAGTTTTGGCCCCCCAGCCTTCGTCTTGCAGGCCGGGCTCCGAACTCTCTTTATTCCAGGTTGGGCCTCCCAGCCTTTCCCTGGCAGGGCTGGCCCCAAACCTTTCTTGTTCCAGTTTTGGCCCCCCAACCTTTGCCTTCTAGGACTGGTTCCGAACCCTTCCCTTTCCAATCTTGGCCCCCCAGCTTTTACCTTGCAGGTTTGTCCCCGAGCCCTATTTGAAGCGGTTTTGGCCTCTCAGCCTTTACCTTCCAGGCCCGGCTCCCTAACCTTTGCTTTCCAAGCCTGTCCCTGGACCCTTCTTTTTCCAGGTTTGCCCCCAGCTCTCCCCAGATTCTTTGCTTTCAAGGCCTGGCTCTGAACCCTTATTGTTACAGATTAGTCACCCCAGCCTTTGCTGCGTTACAAACCTTACCCCTAACCGTTTTCCTTCCAGCTTGGTCCCCCCAGCCTTTGTCTTTTTGGTCTGCCGAAGATCCCTTCTTGTTCCAGTTTAGGCCCCCCAGACTCTGCATTCCTGGCATGGCCCCGAACTCTTTTTGGTCCTGCTTTGCCTCCACAGCCTTTGACTGACAATTCTGACACCCCAGCCTTTACCTTCAAGGCCTGGCCGCGAACCCTTCTCGCTCCAGTTTTGGCCAAACACCCTTTGCCTTCCAGGCCTCTCCCAGATCACTTCTAGTTCCAGTTTGGGAGCCCCAGCCTTTCCATCCCAGGCTAGGTCCCCCACCAATTGCCTTCCAGGTCTTGCCCCAAACCCTTCTCGTTCCAGAGTTGGGCCCCCAGGCTTACTCTTCCAGACCTGGCCATGAAGCCTAGCCTTAGCCTTTGAGGCCTGGCCCACCAGCCTTTGCCTTCCAGGCCTGAAACCGAACCCATCTCTTTCCGGGTTTGGCCTCCCAGCCTTTGCCTTCCAGGCCTGGGCTCGAATCTTTCTCATTACAGATTTGGCACCTCAGCCTTTTTCTTCCAGTCCTGTTCCCAAACCCTGGCCCTGAACCCTTCTCTTTCCATGTTTGCCACACCACTGCCTCCCACCCTTCCCCAGCCCAGCCTTTGCCTTCCAGACCTGGCCCAAATCTTTATGTTTCCAGTTTGGGCCCCACAGCCTTTCCCTTCGAGGGCTGGTCGCAAATCCTTCTCCTTCCAGGTTTGCCCCCCATCATTTGCCTTCCATGCCTGGCCCCGAATCCTTCTCACTCCACTTTTGGGCCCCAGCCTTTAATTGCAGGACTGACCCAGAACCTTTATCTTTCCAGTTTGGGCCCGCCAGCCTTTGACTTCCAGGCCTGGTTCCCCAGCCTTTATCTTAAAAGCCTTGTCAGGAACCCTTCTTGATCAGGCCTGGCTCCCCTAGTCTTTGCCTTCCAGACCTGGCCCCAAACATTTCTCTTTCCAGTTTTGGCCCCGTAGCCTTTCCTGTCCAGACCTGGCCACAAACCCTTCTCCTTCCGGTTTTACCCCCCAGCCTTTGCCTTCCATGCCTGGCCCGAACCCTTCTCATTCCAGTTTGGGCCTCCCTTTACCTTTGCCTTAGCCTTGGCCTTGATCTTGGCCTTGCAGGCCGGTCCCCGAACCATTCTCGTTCCAATTTTGGCCTCCCAGGGTTTGCCTTCTAGACCTGGCCTGAACCCTTCTCTTTCCAGTTTTGGACCCCTAGCCTTTGCCTTCCAGGCCTGCCCCCCCTGCCTTTGTCTTCCAGTCCTGGCCCCGAACCTTACTATTTCCCGTTTTGTCCCCCCAAGCCTTTGTCTTCCAGGCCTTTCCTCAAATCTTTCTCGTTACAGATATGCACCTCAGCCTTTTTCTTCCAGGCCTGTTCTCAAACCCATCTGGTTCCAGGTTTGGCCCCCCAACCTTTGTCTATCTGTCCTGGCTCCTTACTCTTCTCCTTCCAGTTTTGGTTCCCCAACATTTCACTTCCAGGACTGCCCCAGATCCCTTCTCATTCCTATTTAGGCCCCCCAGTCTTTGCCTTCCAGGTCTGGCCCCGAACCCTTCTTCTACCAATTCTGGCCCCCCAGCCTTTGCCTTCCAGGCCTGAGCCAAAAGCCTTCTCTTTCCAGTTTTGGCCTCCCAGCCTTTGAGTTACAGGCCTGGACCCCGAGCGTTTGCTCTCCAGACCTGGCCCCAAACCTTTATCTTTCCAGTTTCGGCCCCACAGTCTTTCCATTCCAGGCCTGGTCGCAAACCCTTCTCCTTCAAAGTTTGACCCCCAGCCTTTGACTTCCAGGCCTGGCCCCGAATCCTTCTCACTCCACCTTTGAACCCCAGCCTTTAATTGCAGGACTGACCCAGAACCTTTCTCTTTCTAGTTTGGCCCCCCACCCGTTGCCTTCCAGGTCTGTCCCCAAATCCTTTTCATTCCAGCTTAGCACAACCCCCAGGCTTACTCTTCCAGGAGTGGCCCTGAACCCTTCTTGTCCCGGGCCTGTACCCCTAGCCTTAGCCTTTCAGGCCTGGTCCCCCAGCCTTTTCCTTCCATGCCTGGCTCCAAGCCCATTTCGCTCCAGTTTAGGCCCCCCAGGTTTACCCTTCCAGGACTGGCCCTGAACCCTTCTTGTTCCAGGCCTGGCCCCCTAACCTTAGCTTTTCAGGCCTGGCCCCCTAGCTTGTGCCTTCCTTGCCTGGCCCCGAACCCTTCTTGTTCCAATTCTGGTCCCCCAGGCTTTGCCTTCTAGGTCTGGCCCAAGACCCTTCTCTTTCCAGGTTTGACCTCCCAGCCATTACCTTCCAGCCCTGGTTCAGAACCCTTCTTGTTCCATTTTGGCCCCCGAGCCTTTGCCTTAAAGGCCTGGCCCCAAACCATCCTCGTTCCAGGTTTGGACCCCTAGCCTTTGTCATTCAGGCCTGGCCATTCACGTTTCTCTTTCGAGGCCTGACCTTTGACCCCAGACTTTGGCTTCCAGGCCTGGCCCTGAATTCTTCTCGTTCCAGGCCTGCCCCTCAAGGCCTGGTCCCGTACCTTTCTTGTTCAAGTTCCCCCTGAACTCCCCATTCCAGCCTTTGCATTCCAGTCCTGACGCCGACCTTGTCTCGTACCGGTTTTGGCACCCCAGGGTTTGTCTTCCAAGCCTGGCCGCCTAGCCCTTGCTTTCCAGATCTGGCCCCGCTCCCTTCGCATTCCAGTTTTCCTCCACTACACTTTGCTTTCTAGGCTGTTCCCAAAACCTAGTTCCAGTTTTGGCCACCGAGACTTTGCCTTCCAAGTCCTGACCCCCAGCCATTGCCTTCCAGGCATGGCCTCGAGTCTTTCTCGTTACAGATTCGGCCCCTCAGACTTTTTCTTCCAGGCCTGTTCCCAAACCCTGGCCCTGAACCCTTCTCTTTCCATGTTTGCCACACCGCCCCCGGCCGCCCCTCCCCGGCCCAGCCTTGGCCTTCCAGACCTGGCCCAAACCTTTATCTTTCTAGTTTGGGCCTTAGAGTCCTTCCCTTCGAGGGCTGGTGGCAAACCCTTCTCCTTCCAGGTTTGCCCCCCCAGCATTTGCCTTCCAGGCCTGGCCCCGAATCCTTCTCACTCCACCTTTGGGCCCCAGCCTTTAATTGCAGGACTGACCCAGAACCTTTCTCTTTCCAGTTTTGTCCCGCCAGTCTTTGACTTCCAGGCCGGGTTCCCCAGCCTTTATCTTCCAAGCCTTGCCAAGAACCCTACTTGATCAGGCCTGGCTCCCCTAGTCTTTGCCATCCAGACCTGGCCCCAAACTTTTCTCTTTCCAGTTTTGGCCCCGTAGGCTTTCCTGTCGAGGCCTGGCCACAAACCCTTCTCCTTCCAGTTTTGCCCCACAGCCTTTGTCTTCCATGTCTGGCCCGAACCCTTCTCATTCCAGTTTGGGCCTCCCTTTACCTTTGCCTTGGCCTTTGCCTTGACCTTGGCCATGGCCTTGCAGGCCTGTCCCGAACCATTCTCTTTCCAATTTTGGCCTTCCAGGTTTTGCCTTCTAGGCCTGGCCTGAACCCTTATCTTTCCTGTATTGGGCCCCTATTCTTTTGCCTTCCAGGCCTGGCCCCAACCTTTTTGTTCCAGTTTCCACCCAACCCCCACCCCAGCCTATGCATTCCGGATCTGGCCCTGAACCTTTCTCGTATCAGTTTGGGCGCCCCAGGGTTTGTCTTCCAAGCCAGGCCTCCCAGCCATTGATTTCCAGGACTGGCCCCAAACCCTTCTTGCTCCAGTTTAGGCCCCCAAGCTTTAACCTTCCAGGCCTGGCCCTGAACCCTTTTTGTGCCAGGCCTGGACCCCTAGCCTTAGCCTTTCAGGCCTGGTGCCCCAAACCTTGCCTTCCAGCCCTGAAACCAAACCATTCTCTTTCCGTGTTTGGCCTCCCAGCCTTCCAGGCCTTCCAGGCCTTCCAGGCCTGGCCTTGATTCTTTCTCGTTACAGATTCGGCCGCTCAGCCTTTTTCCTCCAGGCCTCTTCCCAATCCCTGGCCCTGATGCCTTCTCTTTCCATGTTTGCCACACTTCCCACCCCGCCCCTCCCCTGCCCAGCCTTTGACTTCCAGACCTGGCCCAAACCTTTATCTTTCCAGTTTGGGCCCTACAGTCTTTCCCTTCGAGGGCTAGTCGCAAACCCTTCTCCTTCCAGGTTTGCACCCCAGCATTTGCCTTCCAGGCCTGGCCCCGAATCCTTCTTACTCCACTTTTCGGCCCCAGCCTTTAATTGCAGGACTGACCCAGAACCTTTCTCTTTCCAGTGTTTGGCCCACCAGCCTTTGACTTCCAGGCCTCGTTCCACAGCCTTTATCTTTCCAGTTGCGGCCCGCCAACCTTTGACTTCCAGGCCTCGTTCCCCAGCCTTTATCTTCAAAGGCTTGCCAAGAACACGTCTTGATCAGGCCTGGCTCCCCTAGTCTTTGCATTCCAGACCTGGCCCCAAACCTTTCTCCTTCCAGTTTTGGCCCCATAGGCTTTCCTGTCCAGGCCTGGCCACAAATCCTTCTCCTTCCGATTTTGCCCCCCAGCCTTTGCCTTCCATGCCTGGCCCATACCCTTCTCATTCCAGTTTGGGCCTCCCTTTACCTTTGCCTTGGCCTTGACCTTGACCTTGGCCTTGGCCTTAGCCTTGGCCTTGCAGGCCTGTCCCCGAACCATTCTCGTTCCAATTTTGGCCTCCCAGGCTTTGCCTTCTAGGCCTGGCCTGAACCCTTCTCTTTCCAGTTTTGGCCCCCTAGCCTTTGCCTTCCAGGCCTGGCCCCCCTGCCATTGCCTTCCAGTCCTGTCCCCGAACCCTGCTATTACCTGTTTTGTCCCCCCAGCCTTTGTCTTCCAGGCCTTATCTCGAATCTTTCTCATTACAAATATGGCACCTGAGCCTTTTTCTTCCAGGCCTGTTCTCAAACCCATCTCGTTCCAGGTTTGGCCCCCCAACCTTTGCCTAACTGGCCTGGCTCCTTACCCTTCTCCTCCCAGTTTTGGTTCCCCAACATTTCCCTTCCAGGACTGCCCCAGATCCCTTCTCATTCCAGTTTAGGCCCCCCAGTCTTTGCCTTCCTGGCCAGATTCTTAATGCTTCAAGGTCCTATTTTGCCCCCCAAGCCTTTGCCTTCCAGGCCTGGCCCCGAACCTTTCTTGTTCCAGTTTCCCCCACACCCCACCCCAGCCTTTGCATTCCGGACCTGGCGCCGAACCTCTCTCGTACTAGTTTTGGCCGCCCCAGGGTTTGTCTTCCAAGCCCGGCCTCCCAGCCATTGCTTTCCAGGACTGGCCCCAAACCCTTCTCATTCCAGGTTTGCTCCACTAGACTTTGCTTACCAGGCCTGGTCCCAAAACCCTCTGTTTCCACTTTTGGGCCACCAGCTTTTGCTTTCCAGGCCTGAAACTGAACCGTTCTCTTTCCAGGTTGGGCCTCCCAGCCTTTGCATTCCAGGCCATGCCCTGAAGGTTTTTGGGCTCGGGCCTCACCGCCCCCCACAACCCCCGCCCACCCATTGCATTCCAGGCCTGGTGTCCCCTGCCCTACCCCGAGCCTTTGCCTTTCCAGGCCGGGCCCTGAACCCTTATTGCTACAGATTAGTCACCCCAGCCTTTGCTGCGTTACAGACCTGACCCAAAACCCTTTTCCTTCCAGCTTGGTCCCCCCAGCCTTTGCCTTTCTGGCCTGCCCAAGATCCCTTCTCGTTCCAGTTTAGGTCCCCCAGCCTCTGCATTCCCGGCATGACCCCGAACACTTTTTGTTCCTGTTTTGCCTCCACAGACTTTGACTGACAGTTCTTCCTCCGCCTCTCCCCTCCCCCCCACCAACCCTCTCCCCTACTTTCCCATCCTTCCCTGCAGTATCCTCAGAGGAGATCTCCTTCCTCCTCGCAAGTGCCACCCCCTCCACCTGCGACTCGGACCCCATTCCCTCTCACCTTATTAAAACCATCGCCCCGGCCCTCCTACCTTCCTTAACTTCTATTTTTAACCACTCAATCTCTAATGGCTCCTTCCCCGCTGCCTTCAAACATGCCCACGTCTCCCCCATCCTAAAAAAAACCGCTCTTGACCCCACTTCCCCCTCCAGTTATCGCCCTATCTCCCTACTACCCTTCCTTTCCAAAATCCTAGAACGAGTCGTCTACAATCGATGCTTAGAATTCCTTAAACTCCCTTCTCTCCTAGACCCCCTCCAATCTGGCTTCCGTCCCCTCCACTCTACCGAGACTGCTCTCTCTAAGGTCACCCATGACCTCCTTCTTGCCAAATCCAATGGCTCCTACTCCATTCTAATCTTTCTTGACCTCTCTGCTGCCTTTGACACTGTCGAGCATCCGCTCCTCCTCCATACCTTATCTCACCTTGGCTTCACGGACTCTGTCCTCTCCTGGTTCTCCTCTTATCACTCTGGCCGGTCATTCTCGGTCTCCTTCGCTGGAGCCTCCTCCCCCTCCCATCCTTTAACTGTTGGAGTTCCTCAAGGGTCAGTTCTTGGCCCTCTTCTGTTCTCCATTTACACTCACTCCCTCGGTGAACTCATTCGCTCTCACGGCTTTGACTACCATCTCTACGCAGATGACATGCAGATCTACATCTTCGCCCCTGTCCTCTCCCCCTCCCTTCAGGCTCGCATCTCCCCCTGCCTCCAGGACGTCTCCACCTGGATGTCGGCCCACCACCTAAAACTCAACATGAGCAAGACTGAGCTCCTCATCTTCCCTCCCAAACCCGGTCCTCTCCCAGACTTGTATATCACCGTGGATGGCAGGACCATCCTTCCCGTCTCTCAGGCCCGCGATCTCGGTGTCATCCTTGACTCGTCTCTCTCGTTCACCCCACACATCCTATCTGTTACCAAGACCTGCCGGTTTCACCTCTACAATATCGCCAAGATCCGCCCTTTCCTCTCCACCCAAACGGCTACCTTACTGCTACAGGCTCTCGTTATATCCTGGCTAGACTACTGTGTCAGCCTTCTCTCTGACCTCCCTTCCTCCTCTCTCGCCCCGCTCCAGTCTATTCTTCACTCCGCTGCCCGGCTCATCTTCCTGCAGAAATGATCTGGGCATGTCACTCCCCTTCTTAAACAACTCCAGTGGTTGCCTATCAACCTCCGCTCCAAACAAAAACTCCTCACTCTAGGCTTCAAGGCTCTCCATCACCTTACCCCTTCCTACCTCTCCTCCCTTCTCTCTTTCTACCACCCACCCCACACGCTCCGCTCCTCTGCCACCCACCTCCTCACCGTCCCTCGGTCCCGCCTATCTCGCCGTCGACCCCCAGGCCACGTCCTCCCGCGGTCCTGGAACGCCCTCCCTCCTCACCTCCGCCAAACTGATTCTCTTCCCCTCTTCAAAACCCTACTTAAAACTCACCTCCTCCAAGAGGCGTTCCCAGACTGAGCTCCTCTTCTCCCTCTACTCCCTCTGCCACCCCCACCTTTACCTCTCCGCAGCTAAACCCTCTTTTTCCCCTTTTCCCTCTGCTCCTCCACCTCTCCCTTCCCATCCCCTCAGCACTGTACTCGTCCACTCAACTGTATGTATTTCCATTACCCTATTTATTTTGTTAATGAATTGTACATCGCCTTGATTCTATTTAGTTGCCATTGTTTTTACGAGATGTTCTTCTCCTTGACTCTATTTATTGCCATTGTTCTTGTCTGTCCATCTCCCCCGATTAGACTGTAAACCCGTCAAACGGCAGGAACTGTCTCTATCTGTTGCCGACTTGTTCATCCCAAGCACTTAGTACAGTGCTCTGCACATAGTAAGCGCTCAATAAATACTATTGAATGAAAGTTCTGACCCCCAGCCTTTGCCTTCCAGGCTTGCCCCAGATCACTTCTAGTTCCAATTTTGGACCGCCAGTTTTTGCATCCCAGGCCTGGTCCCCCAGCAATTGCCTTCCAGGTCTGGCCCCAAACCCTTCTCATTCCAGAGTTAGCCCCCCAGGCTTACTCTTCCAGGCCTGGCCATGAAGCCTTCTGTCTCCAGGCCTGGCCCCCTAGCCTTAGCCTTTCAGGCCTGGCCCCCCAGCCTTTGCCTTTCAGACTGGAAACTGAACACTTCTCTTTCCAGGTTTGGCCTCCTAGGCATTGCCTTCCAGGCCGGGCGTCGAAACTTTCTCGTTACAGATTCGCCCCCTCAGCCTTTGTCTTCCAGGCCTTTTCCCAAACCCTGGCCCTGAACCCTTCTCTTTCCATGTTTGCCACACCTCCCACCCCACCCCTCCCCTGCCCAGCCTTTGCCTTCCAGACCTGGCCCAAACCTTAATCTTTCCAGGTTGGGCCCCACAGTCTTTCCCTTCCAGGCCTGGTCGCAAACCCTTCCCCTTCAAGGTTTGACCCCCAGCCTTTGACTTCCAGGCCTGGCCCCGAATCCTTCTCACTCCACCTTTGGCCCACAGCCTTCAACTGCAGATCTGACTCAAGAACCTTTCTCTTTCCAGTTTTGGCCCCCCAGCCTTAGCCTTCCAGGTCTGGCCCCAAATCCTTTTCATTCCAGCTTAGCACAGCCCCCAGGCTTACTCTTACAGGAGTGGCCCTGAACCCTTCTTGTCCCAGGCCTGTACCCCTAGCCTTAGCCTTTCAAGCCTGGCCGCCCAGCCTTTGCCTTCCATGCCTGGCCCCAAGCCCTTTTCGCTCCAGTTTAGGCACCCCAGGTTTACCCTTCCAGGAATGGCCCTGAACCCTTCTTATTCCAGGCCTGGCCCCCTAACCTTAGCCTTTCAGGCCTGGTCCCTTAGCTTGTGCCTTCCTTGCCTGGCCCCGAACCCTTCTTGTTCCAATTCTGATCCCCCAGGCTTTGCCTTCTAGGTCTGGCCCAAGACCCTTCTCTTTCCAGGTTTGACCTCCCAGCCATTACCTTCCAGCCCTGGTTCAGAACCTTTCTTGTTCCATTTGGCCCCCGAGCCTTTGCCTTAAAGGCCTGGCCCCAAACCATTCCCGTTCCAGTTTTGGACCCCAGCCTTTGCCATTCAGGGCTGGCCATTCACGTTTCTCTTTCGAGGCCTGACCTTTGACCCCAGACTTTGGCTTCCAGGCCTGGCCCTGAATTCCTCTCATTCCAGGCCTGCCCCACCCCCAGCCTTTACCTTCCAGGCCTGGCCCCGTACGTTTCTTGTTCAAGTTCACCCACAACCCCCCCACTCCAGCCTTTGCATTCCAGACCTGGCCCCGAACTTTTCTCGTACCGGTTTTGGCACCCTAGGGTTTGTCTTCCAAGCCTGGCTGCCCAGCCCTTGCTTTCCAGATCTGGCCCCAATCCCTTCGCATTCCAGATTTCCTCCACTACACTTTGCTTTCTAGGCCTGGTCCCAAAACCTAGTTCCAATTTTGGCCACCGAGCCTTTGCCTTCCAAGTCGTGACCCCCAGCCATTGCCTTCCAGGCATGGCCAGGAACCCGTCTCATTCCAATAATGCCACACCCCCAGCCTTTGCCTTTCAGGTCTGGCCCTCATTCGAGGCCTGGCCCCCCGGGTTTGCCTTCCAGAATTGGCCACCCAGCCTTTGCCTTCCAGGCTTGATCCCGAACCCTTCTCAATCCAGTTTGTCTCCCCTCTCCTTTCCCCTGTAGGCCTGTCCACGAACACATCTCTTTCCAGGTTCAGCCGTCCAGCCTTCGCCTTTCAAGGCTGGCCATGAACCCTTCTTGTTGCAGTTTAGGACACCCAGCCTTTGCCTTCCTGGCCTGGCCACGAATCCCTCTTGAACCAGGCCCGGTCCTCCAGGCTTTCCCTTCCAGGATCACCCTGAACCCTTTTCCTTCCCGGTTTTCGGCCGCAGCTTTTCCCTTCCTGACCTTGCCCAGAACTCTTCTCTTTCCAGTTTCATTCCCCGAGTCTGTGCCTTCCAGGGTAGACCCGAACCCTTCTCGTTTCAGTTTTGGCCCCCCAGCCTTTGTCTTGCAGGCCGGGCTCCGAACTCTCTTCATTCCCGTTTGGGCCTCCCAGCCTTTGCCTGGCAGGGCTGGCCGCAAACCCTTCTTGTTCCAGGTTTGGCCCCCCAACCTTTGCCTTCAAGGACTGGTTCTGAACCCTTCCCTTTCCATTCTTGGCCCCCCAGCTTTTGCCTTGCAGGTTTGTCCCCGAGCCCTATTTGAACCGGTTTTGGCCCCTCAGCCTTTACCTTCCAGGCCCGGCTCACCAACCTTTGCTTTCCAAGCCTGTCCCTGGACCCTTCTTTTTCCAGGTTTGCCCCCGCCTCTCCCCGGATTCTTTGCCTTCAAGGCCTGGCCCTGAACCCTTATTGTTACAGATTAGTCACCCCAGCCTTTGCTGCATTACAAACCTTACCCCAAACCCTTTTCCTTCCAGCTGGGTCCCCCCAGCCTTTGTCTTTCTGGTCTGCCCAAGATCCCTTCTCGTTCCAGTTTAGGCCCCCCCGCCTCTGCATTCCTGGCATGGCCCCGAACACTTTTCGGTCCTGCTTTGCCTCCACAGCCTTTGACTGACAATTCTGACACCCCAGCCTTTACTTTCAAGGCGTGACCCCGAACCCTTCTTGCTCCAGTTTTGGCCAAACACCCTTTGCCTTCCAGGCCTCTCCCAGATCTCTTCTAGTTCCAGTTTTGTCCCCCTAGCCTTTGCATCCCAGGCTTGGTCCCCCAGCAATTGCCTTCCAGGTCTGGCCCCAAACCCTTCTCGTTCCAGAGTTGGCCCCCCAGGCTTACTCTTCTAGGCCTGGCCATGAAGCCTTCTGTTTCCAGGCCTGGCCCCCTAACCTTAGCCTTTCAGGCCTGGCCCCCCAGCCCTTACCTTCCAGGCCTGAAACCGAACCATCCTCTTTCTGGGTTTGGTCTCCCAGCCTTTGCCTTCCAGGCCTGGCCTCGAAGCTTTCTCATTAAAGACTGGGCACCTCAACCTTTTTCTTCCAGTCCTGTTCCCAAACCCTGGCCCTGAACCCTTCTCTTTCCATGTTTGCCACACCGCCCCCCCTCCCCGCGTCCCTCCCCGGCCCAGCCTTTGCCTTCCAGACCTGGCCCAAACCTTTATATTTCCAGTTTAGGCCCCACATCTTTCCCATCGAGGGCTGGTCGCAAACCCTTCTCCTTCCAGGTTTGCCCCCACAGCATTTGCCTTCCAGGCCTCTCCCCGAATCTTTCTCACTCCACCTTTGGGACCCAGCCTTTAATTGCAGGACTGACCCAGAACCTTTCTCTTTCCAGTTTTGGCCCGCCAGCCTTTGACATCCATGCCTGGTTCCCCAGCCTTTATCTTTCAAGCATTTCCAGGAACCCTTCTTGATCAGGCCTGGCTTCCCTAGTCTTTGCCTTCCTGACCTGGCCCCAATTTTTCTCTTTGCAGTTTTGGCCCCGTAGCCTTTCCTGTTCAGGCCTGGCCACAAACCCTTCTCCTTCCGGTTTTGCCCCCCAGCCTTTGCCTTCAATGCCTGGCCCGAACCCTTCTCATTGCAGTTTGGGCCTCCCTTTACCTTCGCCTTGGCCTTGACCTTGACCTTGACCTTGGCCTTGGCCTTGCAGGCCTTTCCCCGAACCATTCTCGTTCCAATTTTGGGCTCCCAGGCTTTGCCTCTAGCCCTGGCCTGAACCCTTCTCTTTCCAGTTTTGGCCCCCTAGCCTTTGCCTTCCAGTCCTGACCCCGAACCCTGCTGTTGCCCGTTTTGTCCCCCCAGTCTTTGTCTTCCAGGCCGTTCCTCTAATCTTTCTCGTTACATATATGACACCTCAGCCTTTTGCTTCCAGGCCTGTTCTTAAACCCATCTCGTCCCAGGTTTGCCCCCCCAGTCTTTGCCTTTCTGGTCTGGCTCCTTACGCCTCTCCTTCCAGTTTTGGTTCCCCAATATTTCCCTTCCGGGACCGCCCCAGATCCTTTCTCATTCCTGTTTAGGCCCCCCAGTCTTTGCCTTCCAGGTCTGGCTCTGAACCCTTCTTGCTCCAGTTCTGGCCCCCCAAGCCTTTACCTTCCAGGCCTGGGCCCGACCCTTTCTTGTTCCAGTTTCCCCCCACCCCACAGCCCAGCCTTTGCATTCCGGACCTGGCGCCGAACCTTTCTCGTACTAGTTTTGGCGCCCCAGCGTTTGTCTTTCAAGCCCGGCCTCCCAGCCATTGATTTCCAGGAGTGGCCCCAAACCCTTCTCATTCCAGGTTTGCTCCACTAAACTTTGTTTCCCAGGCCTCGTCCCAAAACCTCCCGGTTCCACTTTTGGGCCACCAGCTTTTGCTTTCCAGGCCTGAAACCGAACCCTTCTCTTTCCAGGTTGGGCCTCCCAGCATTTGCCTTCCAGGTCTGGCCCAAGACCCTACTCTTTCTAGGTTTGGCCTCCCAGGCTTTACCTTCCAGCCCTGGTCCAGAACCCTACTTGTTCCAGTTTTGGCCCCCGAGGCTTTGCCTTGCATGCCGGGCCCCACACTATTCTTGCTCCAGTTTAGGCCCCCGAGGTTTACCCTTCCAGGCCTGGCCCTGAACCCTTTTCGTTCCAGGCCTGGCCCCCTAGCCTTAGCCTTCCAGGCCTGGCCCGCCAGCCTTTGCTTTCCAGGGCTGAAACTGAACCCTTCTCTTACCAGGT
This sequence comes from Ornithorhynchus anatinus, assembly GCF_004115215.2. Taxonomy (NCBI): domain Eukaryota; kingdom Metazoa; phylum Chordata; class Mammalia; order Monotremata; family Ornithorhynchidae; genus Ornithorhynchus; species Ornithorhynchus anatinus. Next base: position 521,349 of record NW_024396937.1, on the reverse strand, counting down.
AGGGCCTCCCAGCTTTTGCCTTCCAGGCCTGGCCTCGAATCTTTCTCGTTACAGACTCCGCACCTCAGCCTTTTTCTTCCAGACCTGTTCCCAAACCCTGGCCTTGAAACCTTCTCTTTCCATTTTTGCCACACACACCCGTCCCTCCCCAGCCTAGGCTTTGACTAACAGGCCTGACCCAAACCCTTTTCCTTCAGGCTTTGCCACCCCCCGGGTTTGATTTTCTGGCCTGCCTAAGATCCCCTCTCGTTCTAGAGTTGGACCCCCAGCCTCTGCATTCCCGGCCTGGCCCCGAACACTTTTCGTTCCTGTTTTGCCTCCACAGCCTTTGAGTGACAGTTCCGACCCCCCGGCCTTTGCCTTCAAGGCCTGACCCCGAACCCTTCTCGATCCAGTTTTGGCTAAACAGCCTTTGCCTTCCAGGCCTGCCCCAGAACACTTCTAGTTCCAGTTTTGGCCCCCTAGCCTTTGCATCTCAGGCCTGATCCCCCAGAAATTGCCTTCCAGGTCTGGCCCCAAACCCTTCTCGTTCCAGAGTTGGCCCCCCAGGCTTACGCTTCCAGGCCTGGCCATGAACACATCTGTTTCCAGGCCTGGCCCCCTAGCCTTAGCCTTACAGGTCTGGCCCCCCAGCCTTTGCCTTCCAGGCCTGAAATCGAACCCTTCTATTTCCGGGTTTGGCCTCCCAGCCTTTGTCTTTCAGGTCTGGCCTCGAATCTATCTCGTTACAGATTCGGCACCTCAGCCTTTTTCTTCCAGACCTGTTCCCAAACCCTGGCCCTGAACCCTTCTCTTTCCATTGTTGCCACACACCCCGGCCACGTCCCCGGCGCAGCCTTTGCCTTCCAGACCTGGCCCAAACATTTATCTTTCCAGTTTGAGCCCCACAGTCTTTCCCTTCGAGGGCTGCTCGCAAACCCTTCTCCTTCCAGGTGTGCCCCCCAGCATTTGCCTTCCAGGCCTGGCCCCGAATCCTTCTCACTCCACTTTTGGGCCCCAGCCTTTAATTGCAGGACTGACCCAGAACCTTTCTCTTTCCAGTTTTGGCCTGCCAGCTTTTGACTTCCAGGCTTGGTTCCCTAGCCTTTACCTTCCAAGCCTTGCCAAGAACCCTACTTGATCAGGGCTGGCTCCCCTAGTCTTTGCCTTCCAGACCTGGCCCCAAACTTTTCTTTTTCCAGTTTTGGTTCCGTCGCCTTTCCTGTCCAGGCCTGGCCACAAACACTTCTCCTTCCGGTTTTGCCCCCCAGCCCTTGACTTCCATGCCTGGCCCGAACCCTTCTCATTCCAGTTTGGGCCTCCCTTTACCTTTGCGTTGGCCTTGGCCTTGGCCTTGCAGGCCTTTCCCCGAACCATTCTCATTCCAATTTTGGTCTCCCAGGCTTTGCTTTCTAGCCCTGGCCTGAACCTTTCTCTTTCCAGTTTTTCCCCCTAGCCTTTGCCTTCCAGGCATGGCCCCCCTGACTTTGCCTTCCAGTCCTGGCCCCGAATCCTGCTATTTCCCGTTATATCCCCCCAGCCTTTGTTTTCCAGGTCTTTCCTCGAATCTTTCTCATTACAAATATGGCACCTGAGCCTTTTTCTTCCAGGCCTGTTCTCAAACCCATCTCGTTCCAGGTTTGGCCCCCCAGTCTTTGCCTAAGTGGCCTGGCTCCTAACCCTTCTCCTTACAATTTTGGTCCCCCCAAATTTCCCTTCCAGGACTGCCCCAGATCCCTTCTCATTCCTGTTTAGGCCCCCAGTCTTTGCCTTCCTGGCCTGATTCTCAATGCTTCGAGTTCCTATTTTGCCCCCCAAGCCTTTGTCTTCCAGGCCTGGCCCCGAATCCTTCTCACTCCACTTTTGGGCCCCAGCCTTTAATTCCAGGACTGATCCAGAACCTTTCTCTTTCCAGTTTTTGGCCCGCCAGCCTTTGACTTCCAGGCCTCGTTCCCCAGCCTTTATCTTTCCAATTTTGGCCCGCCAGCCTTTGACTTCCAGGCCTCCTCCCCTAGCCTTTATCTTCAAAGGCTTGCCAAGAACACTTCTGATCAGGCCTGGCTCCCCTAGACTTTGCCTTCCAGACCGGGCCCCAAACTTTTCTCTTTCCAGTTTTGGCCCCGTAGGCTTTCCTGTCCAGGCCTGGCCACAAACCCTTCTCCTTCCGGTTTTGCCCCCCAGCCTTTGCCTTCCATGCCTGGCCCGAACCCTTCTAATTCCAGTTTGGGCCTCACTTTACCTTTGCCTTGGCCTTGACCTTGACCTTGGCCTTGGTCATGGCCTTGCAGGTCTGTCCCCGAACCATTCATGTTCCAATTTTGGCCTCCCAGGCTTTGCCTTCTAGGCCTGGCCTGAACCTTTCTCTTTCCAATTTTGGCCCCCTAGCCTTTGCCTTCCAGGCCTGGCCCCGCGACTTTGCCTTCCAGTCCTGGCCCCGAACCCTGCTATTACCCGTTTTATCCCCCCAGGCTTTGTCTTCTAGGCCTTTCATCGAATCTTTCTCCTTACAGATATGGCACCTCAGCCTTTTTCTTCCAGGCCTGTTCTCAATCCCATCTCGTTCCAGGTTTGGCCGCCCAGCCTTTCCCTAACTGGCCTCGATCCTTACCCTTCTCCTTCCAGTTTTGGTTCCCCAACATTTCCCTTCCAGGACTGCCCCAGTTCCCTTCTCATTCCTGTTTAGCCCCTCCATTCTTTGCCTTCCTGGCCTGATCCTTAATGCTTCGAGTTCCTATTTTGCCCCCCAAGACTTTGCCTTCGAGGCCGGGCCCCGAACCTTTCTTGTTCCAGTTTCCCCCCACCCCCGACCCCAGCCTTTGCATTCTGGACTTGGCGCCGAACCTTTCTTGTATTAGTTTTGACACCCCAGGTTTTGTCTTCAAAGCCCGGACTCCCAGCCATTGCTTTCCAGGACTGGTCCCAAACCCTTCTCATTCCAGGTTTGCTCCACTAGACTTTGCTTCCCAGGCCTGGTCCCAAAACCTTCTGGTTCCACTTTTGGGCCACCAGCTTTTGCTTTCCAAGCCTGAAACCGAACCCTTCTCTTTCCAGGTTGGGCCTCCCAGCTTTTGCATTCCAGGCCAGCCCCTGAAGGTTTCTCGTGTAGGGCCTCCCGGCCCTCCATCCCGCCCAACCATTGCATTCCAGGCCTGGCCCTGAACCTTTCTCGTTCCAACTGTGGCCCCTGAGCCTGTGTTTTTCACGCCTGGCCCCAAACCCTTCTCATTCCAGTTTTGACCCCTCAGGCTTTGCATTCCAAGCCAGGAGCCCTAGCCTTTGCCTTCCAGGTCTGTCCCCTAACTCTTTTCATTCCAATTTAGACCTCCCAGGCATATTCTCCCAGGCCTGACCCTGAACACATCTTGTTCCAGGCCTGGAGCCCTAACCTTAGCCTTTCAGGACTGGCCCCACAGCCTTTGCCTTCCATGCCTGGCCCCAAGCCCTTTTCGCTCCACTTTAGGTCCCCAAGGTTTAGTCTTCCAGGTCAGAACCTGAACCCTTCTTGTTCCAGGCCTGGCCCCCTAACCCTAGCCTTTCAGGCCTGGCCCCCTAACCCTAGCCTTTCAGGCCTGGACCCCCTGCCTTTGCCTTCCAGACCTGAAAACGAACCCTTCTCTTTCCAGGTATGACCTCCCAGCCTTTGCCTTCCCGGCCTGGCATCAAACCCTTATCGTTCCAGTTTGGGCTCCCCAACCTTTGTATTCCGGGCATGGCCCCGAACGCTTCTCATTGCAGTCTTGGCCTCCCAGCCTTTGCCTTCCAGTGCTGTCTCCAAACCCTTCTCATTCCAATTTTGGCACCCCAGGCTTTGCTTTCCAGGTCTCGTCCCGCCCGAACGTTTCTCATTCCAGTTATGGCCCCCCAGCCTTTGCCTTCCAGGTCTGGCCCCAATCCCTTCTCTTTCCAGGTTTGGCCTCCCAGCCTTTACCTTCCAGCCCTGGTCCAGAACCCTTCTTGTTCCAGTTTTGGCCCCCGAGGCTTTGCCTTGCATGCCTGGCCCCAAACCTTTCTTGCTCCAGTTTAGGCCCCCGAGTTTTACCCTTCCATTCCTGGACCTGAACCCTTCTCGTTCAAAGCCCGGCCCCCTAGCCTTAGCCTTCCAGGCCTAGCCCCCCAGCCTTTACTCTCCAGGCCTAAGATCGAACCCTTCTCTTACCAGTTAGGGCCTCTCAGCTTTTGCCTTCCAGGCCTGGCCTCGAATCTTTCTCGTTACAAATTCGGCACCTCATCCTTTTTCTTCCAGGCCTGTTCCCAAACCCTGGCCCTGAACCCTTCTCTGTCCATTTTTGCCACACACCCCCGCCCCTCCCCGGCCTAGGCTTTGACTTCCAGGCCTGACCCAAAAGCCTTCTCTTTCCAGTTTTGGCCTCCCAGCCTTCGAGTTACAGGCCTGGACCCTGAGCCTTTACCTTCCAGACCTGGCCCCAAACCTTTATCTTTCCAGTTTGGGCCCCACAGTCTTTCCCTTCCAGGCCTGGTCGCAAACCCTTCTCCTTCAAGGTTTGCCCCCCAGCCTTTGACTTCTAGGCCTGCCCCCGAATCCTTCTCACTACACTTTTGGTCCCCAGCCTTTAATTGCAGGACCAACCCAGAACCCTTCTCTTTCCAGTTTTGGCCCGCCAGCATTTGCCTTCCAGGTCTGGCCCCTAATCCTTTTCATTCCAGCTTACCCTCCCCCCAAGGCTTACTCTTCCAGGCCTGGCCCTGAACCCTTCTTGTCCCAGGCCTGGACCCCTAGCCTTAGCCTTTCAGGCCTGGCCGCCCAGCCTTTGCCTTCCATGCCTGGCCCCAAGGCCTTTTCACTCCACTTTAGGCCCCCCAGGTTTACCCTTCCAGGACTGACCCTGAACCCTTCTTGTTCCACGCCTGGCCCCCTAACCTTAGCCTTTCAGGCCTGGCCCCCCAGCCTTTGCCTTCCGTGCCTGACCCCGAACCGTTCTTGTTCCAGTTCTGGCCCCCCAGACTTTGCCTTCCAGGTCTGGTCCAAGACCCTTCTCTCTTCAGGTTTGACCACCCAGCCATTACCTTCCAGCCCTGGTCCAGAACCCTTCGTGTTCCACATTTGGCCCACGAGCCTTTGCCTTCCAGGCCTGGCCCCAAACCATTCTCATTCCAGTTTTGGACCCCAGCCTTTGCCATCCACACCTGGCCACTCACGTTTCTCTTTTGAGGCCTGACATTTGACCCCAGACTTTGCCTTCCAGGCCAAGCCCTAAACCCTTCTCGTTCCAGGCCTGCCCCTCCCAGCCTTGGCCTTCCATTCCTGGTCCCGTACCTTTCTTGTCCACGTTCCCCTCGACCCCTGACTCCAGTCTTTGCATTCCAGACTTGGCGCTAAACCTTTCTCGTACTGGTTTTGGCGCCGCAGGGTTTGTCTTCCAAGCCTGGCCGCCCTGCCCTTGCTTTCCAGATCTGGCCTCGATCCCTTCGCATTCCAGTTTTGCTGCACTACACTTTGCTTTCTAGGCCTGGTCCCAAAACCTAGTTCCAGTTTGGGCCACCGAGCCTTTGCCTTCCAGGTCCTGACCCCGAGCCATTGCCTTCTAGGCATGGCCAGGAAAACTCCTCATTCCAGTATTGCCCCACCCCCAGCCTTTGCCTTTCAGGTTTGGCCCCGGACCCGTCTCATTCCAGGTGTGGCCCCTCAGCTTTTGCCTTCCAGAATTGGCCACCCAGCCTTTGCCTTCCAGGCTTGGTCCCGACCAAGCCTTCTCAATCCAGTTTGGGTCCCCTAGCCTTTCCCTTGTAGGCCTGTAGAAGAACACATCTCTTTCCAGTTTCGGCCGCCCAGCCTTCGCCTTCCATGGCCATGAACCCTACTTGTTGCAGTTTAGGACACCCAGCCTTTGCCTTCCACGAATTTCTCTTGATCCAGGCCCGGTCCTCCAGGGTTTCCCTTCCAGGCTGGCCCCGAACCCTTCTCATTCCAGTTTTACGGCCCCAGGCTTGCCCTTTCTGACCTTGCCCCCAACCATTCTCCTTGCAGTTTCATCCCCCGAGTCTTTGCCATCCCGGCCTGGCCCTGAATCCTTCTCATTCCAAGCCTGCCCGCCCCAGCCTTTACCTTCCAGGCCTGGCCCCGTACCTTTCTTGTTCAAGTTCACCCCCAAGCCCCCACTCCAGCCTTTGCATTCCAGACCGGGCGCCGAACTGTTCTTGTACCGGTTTTGGCACACCAGGGTTTGTCTTCCAAGCCTGGCCGCCCAGCCCTTGCTTTTCAGATCTGGCCACGATCCCTTCGCATTCCAGTTTTCCTCCACTACACTTTCCTTTCTAGGCCTGGTCCCAAAACCTAGTTCCAGTTTTGGCCACCGAGCCTTTGCCTTCCAAGTCCTGACCCCCAGCCATTGCTTTCCCGGCATGACCAGGAACACTTCTCATTCCAGTATTGCCCCACCCCCAGCCTTTGCCTTTCAGGTCTGGCCCCGAACCCGTCTTATTCCAGGCCTGGCCCCCCAGCGTTTGCCTTCCAGAATTGGCCACCCAGCCTTTGTCTTTTAGACATGGTCCCGAACCCTTCTCAATCCAGTTTGAGGCTCCTAGCCTTTCCCTTGTAGGCCTGTCCATGAACAAATCTCTTTCCAGTTTCGGCCGCCCAGTCTTCGCCTTCCAAGGTTGGCCATGAACCCTTCTTGTTCCAGTTTAGGCCACCCAGCCTTTGCCTTCCTGGCCTGGCCACGAATCCCTCTTGATGCAGGCCCGGTCCTCCAGGCTTTCCCATCCAGGCTGGCCCTGAACCCTTCTCATTCCATGTTTACGGCCGCAGCTGTCCCCTTTCTGACCTTGCCCCGAGCTCTTCTCCTTCCAGTTTCATTGCCCAAGTCTTTGCCTTACGGGACAGGCCCGAACCCTTCTCGTTCCAGTTTGGGCCCCCCAGCCTTTGTCTTGCAGGCCGGGCTCCGAACTCTATTCATTTCAGTTTGGGCCTCCCAGCCTTTGCCTGGCAGGGCTGGCCCCAAACACTTCTTGTTCCAGGTTTGGCCCCCCAAACTTTGCCTTCTAGGACTGTCTCCGAACCCTTCCCTTTCCATTATTGGCGCCCCAGCTTTTGCCTTGCAGCTTTGTCCCCAAGCCCTATTTGAACCGGTTTAGGCCCCTCAGCCTTTACCTTCCATGCCCGGCTCCCCAACCTTTGCTTTGCAAGCCTGTCCCTGGACCCTTCTTTTTCCAGGTTTGCCCAAGCCTCTCCCCCGAGCCTTTGCCTTCCAGGCCTAGCCCTGAACCCTTATTGTTACAGATTAGTCACCCCAGCCTTTGCTGCATTACAAACCTTAACCCAAACCCTTTTCCTTCCAGCTTTGGCACCCCCCAGCCTTTGCCTTTCTGGCCTGCCCAAGATCCCTTCTCGTTCCAGTTTAGGCCCCCCAGCCTCTGCATTCCCGGCATGGCCCCGAACACTTTTCATTCCTGTTTTGCCTCCACAGCCTTTGACTGACAGTTCTGACCCCCCAGCCTTTGCCTTCAAGGCCTGACCACGAACCCTTCTCACTCCAGTTTTGGCCAAACAGCCTTTGCCTTCCAGGCCTCCCCCAGATCACTTCTAGTTTCAGTGCCTTCTAGGACTGGCTCCGAACCCTTCCCTTTCCATTATTGGCCCCCCAGCTTTTGCCTTGCAGGTTTGTCCCCGAGCCCTATTTGAACCGGTTTTGGCCCCTCAGCCTTTACCTTCCAGGCCCGGCTCCCCAACCTATGCTTTCCAAGCCTGTCCCTGAACCCTTCTCTTTCCAGGTTTGCCCCTGCCCCTCCCCCGAACCTTTGACTTCCAGGCCTGGCCCTGAACGCTTATTACTACAGATTAGTCACCCCAGTTACAGACCTGACCCCAAACCCTTTTCCTTCCAGCTTTGGTCCCCCAGCCTTTGCCTTTCTGACCTGCCCAAGGTCCCTTCTCGTTCCAGTTTAGGCCCCCCAGCCTCTTCGTTCCCAGCATGGCCCCGAACACTATTCATTCCTGTTGTGCCTCCATAGCCTTTGACTGACAGTTCTGACCCCCCAGCCTTTGCCTTCCAGGCCTGCCCCAGATCACTTCTAGTTCCAATTTTGGACCGCTAGCCTTTGCATTCAAGGCCTGGTCCCCCAGCAATTGCTTTCCAGGTCTGGCCCCAAACCCTTCTCGATCCAGAGTTAGCCCCCGAGACTTATTCTTCTAGGCCTGGCCATGAAGCCTTCTGTTTCCAGGCCTGGCCCCCAGCGTTCACCTTCAAGGCCTGACCCCGACCCTTTCTCACTCCTGTTTTGGCCAAACAGCCTTTGCCTTCCAGGCCTCCCCCAGATCACTTCTAGTTCCAGTTTTGGCCCCCTAAGCTTTGCATCCCAGGCCTGGTCCCCCAGCAATTGCCTTCCAGGTCTGTCCCCAAACCCTTTTCGTTCCAGAGTTGGCCCCCCAGGCTTACTCTCCCAGGCCTGGCCATGAACCCGTCTGTTTCCAGGCCTGGCCCCCCAGCCTTTGCCTTCCAGGCCTGAAACTGAACCCTTCTCTTTCTTTGTTTGGCCTCCCAGCCTTTGCCTTCCAGGCTTGGCCTCAAAACTTTCTCCTTACAGATTCTGCACCTCAGCCTTTTTCTTACAGTCTTGTTCCCAAAACCTGGCCCTGACCCCTTCTATTTCCATGTGTGTCACACACCACCAGGTCTCCCCGGCCTAGGCTTTGCCTTCCAGGCCTGAACCAAAAGCCTTCTCTTTCCAGTTCTGCCCTCCCAGTCTTTGAGTTAAAGGCCTGGACCCCCAGCCTTTGCCTTCCAGACCTGGCCCAAACCTTTATCCTTCCAGTTTGGGCCCCACATTCTTTCCCTTCGAGGGCTGGTCGCAAACCCTTCCCCTTCCAGGTTTGCCCCCCAGCATTTGCCTTCCAGGCCTGGCCCCGAATCCTTCTCCCTCTACCTTTGGGCTCCAGGCTTTAATTGCAGGACTGACCCAGAACCTTTCTCTTTCCAGTTTTGGCCCGCCAGCCTTTGACTTCCAAGCCTGGTTCCCCAGCCTTTATCTTCCAGGCCTTGCCACGAACCCTTCTTGATCAGGCCTGGCTCCCCTAGTATTTGCCTTCTAGACCTGGTCCCAAACTTTTGTCTTGCCAGTTTGGGCCCCGTAGCCTTTCCTGTATAGACCTGGCCACAAACCCTTCTCCATCAGGTTTTGCCCCCCAGCCTTTGCCTTCCATGCCTGGCCCGAACCCTTCTCATTCAAGGTTGGGCCTCCCTTTACCTTTGCCTTGGCCTTGGCCTTGGCCTGGCAGGCTTGTCCCCGAACCATTCTCTTTCCAATTTTGGCCTCCCAGACTTTGCCTTCTAGGCCTGGCCTGAACCCTTATCTTTCATGTTTTGGCCCCCTAAGCGTTTGCCTTCTAGGCCTGGCCCCAACCTTTTTGTTCCAGTTTCCCCCCACCCCCGACCCCAGCCTATGCATTCCGGACCTGGCCCTGAAACTTTCTCGTATCAGTTTGGGCGCCCCAGGGTTTGTCTTCCAAGCCAGGCCTCCCAGCCATTGATTTCCAGGACTGGCCCCAAACCCTTCTTGCTCCAGTTTAGGCCCCCGAGCTTTAACCTTCCAGGCCTGGCACCTGAACCCTTTTTTTCCCAGGCCTGGACCCTAGCCTTAGCCTTTCAGGCCTGGTCCCCCAGCCTTTGCCTTTCAGCCCTGAAACCGAACCATCCTCTTTCCGGGTTTGGTCTCCCAGCCTTTGCCTTCCAGGCCTGGCCTTGAATCTTTCTCGTTACAGATTCGGCCCCTCAGCCTTTTTCTTCCAGGCCTGTTCCCAATCCCTGGCTCTGAACCCTTCTCTTTCCATGTTTGCCACACTTCCCACCCCGCCCCTCCCCTGCCCAGCCTTTGACTTCCAGACCTGGCCCGAACCTTTATCTTTCCAGTTTGGGCCTTAGAGTCTTTCCCTTCGAGGGCTGGTCGCAAACCCTTCTCCTTCCAGGTTTGCACCCCAGCATTTGCCTTCCAGGCCTGGCCCCGAATCCTTCTTACTCCACTTTTCGGCCCCAGCCTTTAATTGCAGGACTGACCCAGAACCTTTCTCTTTCCAGTGTTTGGCCTGCCAGCCTTTGACTTCCAGGCCTCGTTCCCCAGCCTTTACCTTTCCACTTAGGGCCCGCCAGCCTTTGACTTCCAGGCCTCGTTCCCCAGCCTTCATCTTCAAATGCTTGGCAAGAACACTTCTTGATCAGGCCTGGCTCCCCTAGTCTTTGCCTTCCATGCCTGGCCCGAACCCTTCTCATTCCAGTTTGGGCCTCCCTTTACCTTTGCCTTGGCCTTGACCTTGACCTTGGCCTTGGCCTTAGCCTTGGCCTTGCAGGCCTGTCCCGAACCATTCTCGTTCCAATTTTGGCCTCCCAGGCTTTGCCTTCTAGGCCTGACCTGAACCCTTCTCTTTCCAGTTTTGGCCCCCTAGCCTTTGCCTTCCAGGCCTGGCCCCCCTGCCTTTGCCTTCCAGTCCTGTCCCCAAACCCTGCTATTACCCGTTTTGTCCCCCCAGCCTTTGTCTTCCAGGCCTTTCCTCGAATCTTTCTCGTTACAGATATGCACCTCAGCCTTTTTCTTCCAGGCCTGTTCTCAAACCCATCTCGTTCCAGGTTTGGGCCCCCAGCCTTTGCCTAACTGGCCTGGCTCCTTACCCTTCTCCTTCCAGTTTTGGTTCCCCAACATTTCACTTCCAGGACTGCCCCAGATCCCTTCTCATTCCTGTTTAGGCCCCCCAGTCTTTGCCTTCCTGGCCTGATCCTTTATGCTTCGAGTTCCTATTTAGCCCGCAGCCTTTATCCTCCAGGCCTGGCCCTGAACCTTTCTTGATTCAGTTTCCCTCCACCACACACCCCAGGCTTTGCATTCCGTAAATGGCGCCGAACCTCTCTCGTACCAATTTTGGCCGCCCCAGGATTTGTCTTCCAAGCCCGGCCACCCGGGCATTGCTTTCCAGGACTGGCCCCACCCCTTCTCATTCCAGGTTTGCTCCAGCAGACTTGGCTTCCTAGGCCTGGTCCCAAAACCTTCCGGTTCCACTTTTGGGCCACCAGCTTTTGCTTTCCAGGCCTGAAACTGAACCCTTTTCTTTCCAGGTTGGGCCTCCCAGCCTTTGCATCCCAGGCCAGCCCCTGAAGGTTTCTCGTGTCGGGCCTCACCGCCCCCCGCCCCCGCCCAACCATTGCATTCCAGGCCTGGCGCCAAACCTTTCTCGTTCCAACTGTGGCCCCTGAGCCTTTGTTTTTCACGCCTGGACCCAAACCATTCTCATTCCAGCTTAGGCCCCCCAGGCATACTCTTCCAGGCCTGGCCCTGAAACCTTCTTGTTCCAGGCCTGGACCCCTAACCTTAGCCTTTCAGGCCTGGCCCCTAGCCCTTTTCGCTCCAGTTTAAGACCCCAAGGTTTAGCCTTCCAGGTCTGACCCTGAACCCTCCTTGTTCCAGGCCTGGCCCCCTAGCCTAAGCTTTTCAGGCCTGGCCCCCCAGCCTTTGCCTTCCAGGCCTGAAACCAAACCCGTCTCTTTCCAGGTATGACCTCCCAGCCTTTGCGTTCCCGGCCTGGCATCATACCGTTATCGTTCCAGTGTGGGCCCCCCAACCTTTGCATTCCAGGCATGGCCCCGAACGCTTCTCATTGCAGTCTTGTCCTCCCAGCCTTTGCCTTCCAGTTCAGTCTCCAAACCCTTCTCATTCCAATTTTGGCACCCCAGGCTTTGCTTTCCAGGCCTAGCCCCGAACCCTTCTCATTCCAGATATGGCCGCCCAGCCTTTACCTTCCAGGTCTGGCCCCGAACACTTCTTGTTCCAGTTCTGATCCCCCAGGCTTTGCCTTCCAGGTCTGGCCCAATTTTGGCCTCTCAGGCTTTGCCGTCTAGGCCTGGCCTGAACCCTTCTCTTTCCAGTTTTGGCCCTCTAGCCTTTGCCTTCCAGACCTGGCCCCGCACCCTGCTATTTCCCGTTTTGTCGCCCCAGCCTTTGTCTTCTAGGCCTTTCCTCCAATCTTTCTCGTTACAGATATGGCACCTCAGCCTTTTTCTTCCAGACCTGTTCTCAAACCCATCTCGTTCCAGGTTTGGCCCCCCAGCTTTTGCCTAACTGGCCTGGCTCCTTACCCTTCTCCTACCAGTTTTGGTTCCCCAACATTTCCGTTCCAGGACTGCCCCAGATCCCTTCTCATTCCAGTTTAGGCCTCCCAGTCTTTTCCTTCCTGGTCTGATCCTTAATGCTTCGAGTTCCTATTTTGTCCCCCAAGCCTTTGCCTTCCAGCCCTGTCCCCGAACCTTTCTTGTTCCTGTTTCCCCCCACCCCCGACCCCAGCCTTTGCATTCTGGACTTGGCGCCGAACCTTTCTCGTATTAGTTTTGACGCCCCAGGTTTTGTCTTCAAAGCCCGGACTTACAGCCATTGCTTTCCAGGACTGGTCCCAAACCCTTCTCATTCCAGGTTTGCTCCACTAGACTTTCCTTCCCAGGCCTGGTCCCAAAACCTTCTGGTTCCACTTCTGGGCCACCAGCTTTTGCCTTCCATGCCTGGAACTGTACCCTTCTCTTTCCAGGTTTGCGCCCCCCACCAGCCTTTGGATTCCAGGCAAGGCCCTGAAGGTTTCTCGGTTCGGGCCTCACCGCCCCCCCAACCCCCGCCCAAGCATTGCATTCCAGGCCTGGCGCCGAACCTTCCTCGTTCCAACTGTGGCCCCTGAGCGTTTGTCTTCCAGGCCTGGTCCCAAACCCTTCTCATTCCAGTTTTGACCCCTCAGGCTTTGCCTTCCAAGCCAGAAGCCCCAGCCTTTGCCTTCCAGGTCTGTCCCTTAACTCTTTCATTCCAACCTAGGCCTCCCAGGCAGACTCTTCCAGGTTTGGCCCTGAACCCTTCTTGCTCCAGGCCTGGACCCCTAACCTTAGCCTTTCATGCCTGGCCCCCCAGCCTTTGCCTTCCATGCCTGGCCCCAAGCCCATTTCGCTCCAGTTTAGGCCCTCGAGGTTTACTCTTCCAGGCCTGGCCCTGAACCCTTCTCGTTCCAGGTCTGGCCCCCAAGCCTTAGCCTTCCAGGCCTAGCCACACAGCCTTTGCTTTCCAGGACTGAAACCGAACCCTTCTCTTTCCAGGTTGGGCCTCCCAGCCTTTGCCTTCCAGGCCTGGCCTCGAAACTTCCTCGTTACAGATTCGGCACCTCAGCCTTTTTCTTCCAGGCCTGTTCCCAAACCCTAGCCCTGAACCCTTCTCTTTCCATTTTTTTCACATAACCCCGGGGCTCCCCGGCCTAGGCTTTGCCATCCAAGCCTGACCCAAAAGCCTTCTCTTTCCAGGTCTGGCCTCCCAGTCTTTGAGTTAAGGGCCTGGACCCCCAGCCTTTGCCTTCCAGACCTGGCCCAAACCTTTATTTTTCCAGTTTGGGCCCCACAGTCTTTCGCTTCCAGGCCTGGTCGCAAACCCTTCTCCTTCAAGGTTTACCCTCAGCATTTTACTTCCAGGCCTGGCCCCGAATCCTTCTTACTCCACTTTTGGCGCCCAGCCTTTAATTGCAGGACTGACCCAGAACCTTTCTCTTTCCAGCAAGGAAAAGGCTGAGGGGGGTGGCAAACTGGAACGAGAAGGGGCCGGGGGCAGGCCCGCAATTCAATGTTTTGGGGATCCAACCTGGAACAAGAAGAGTTCAGGGCCAGGCCTGAAAGGCAAAGTCTTAGGGCGCCTAAAACTGGAACGAGAAGGGTTCGGGATCAGGCCTGCAAGGCAAAGGCTGGGGGCCCCAAACTGGAACGAGAAGGGTTTGGTGCCAGGCTTGCAAGGCAAAGGCTGGGAGGGCAAAACAGAAGGGCAAATGCTGGGGGGTCAAAACTGGAAGGAGAAGGGTTCAGGGCCAGGCCTGCAAGGCAAAATCTTAGGGCGCCCAAACTGGAACGAGAAGGGTTTGGGGTCAGGCCTGCAAGGCAAAGGCTGGGGGCTAAAACTGGAAGGCAAAGGCTGGGAGTCCCAAACTGGAACGAGAAGCATTCGCGGCCACTCTTGCAAGGCAAAGGCTGGGGGAGCCAAACAGGAAGACAAAGGCCTGGGGGACCAACCTAGAATGAGAAGGGTTGGGGGCCAGGCCTGCAAGGCAAAGGCTGGGAGGGGAAAACTGGAAGGCAAAGGCTGGGGCCCCATCCTATAAGGAGAATTGTTTGGTGCCAGGCCTGTAAGGCAAAGGCTGGGGGGCCAATAGTGGAAGGAGTAAGGTTCGGGGCCAGGCCTGCAAGGCAAAGGCTGGGAGGACAAAACTGGAAGGCAAATGCTAGGGGATCCAAATGGAACAAGAAGGGTTTGGGGCCAGGCCTGCAAGGCAAAGTCACTGGGGCCAAAACTGGAACAAGAAGGGATCGAGGCCAGTCCAGCAAGACAAAGGCTGGGTGGAAAAAACTGGAAGTCAAAGGCTGGGGGGCCAAACTGGAACGAGGAGAGTTTGGGGCCTGGCCTGTAAGGCAACGGCTGGGGGGACCAACTTGGAACCAGAAGGGTTCAGGAACTGGCCTGCAAGGCAAAGACTGGGCAGAAAAAACTGGAAGGCAAAACCATGGGGGACCCAAACTGGAACAATAAGGGTTCGGGGCCAGACCTGCAAGGCAAAGGCTGTGGGGGGACCCAACTGGAACGAGAAGGGTTCGGGTCCTGACCTGCAAGTCAAAGGCTGGGGGGTAAAACCGGAAGTCAAAGGCTGGAGGGCCCAAACTGGAACAAGAAGTGTTCGGGGCCAGACCTGCAAGGCAAAGGCTGTGGGGGGGCGGGGAATAAGTAAGCAAAAAGCGGGGGGGCCCAAACTGGATAGGGAAGGGTTTGGGGCAAAGCCTGCAAGGCAAAGGCTTGGGGGTAAAACTGGAAGGCAAAGGATGGGGGGCCCAAACTGGAACGATAAGGGTTTGGAGTTAGGCCTGCAAGGAAAAAGGCTGGGAGGACAAAACTGGAAGGTAAAGGCTGGGGAGCTCAAACTGGAACGAGAAGGATTTGAGACCAGGCCTGCAAAACAAAGGCTGAGGGCCCCAAACTGGATAGAGAAGGGGTCAAGGCCAGACCCGGAAGGCAAAGGCTGGTGGGCCAAAACTGAAACGTGAAGGATTCTGGGCCAGGCCTGCAAGGTAAAGGCTGGGGGGGGTGTCCAAACTGGATCCAGAAGGGTTCGGGGCCTGGCTAGCAAGGCAAAGGCTGAGCGGGGGCATAACTGGAAGGCAAAGCTTTGCCCTCCCAGCTTTTTCCTTGCAGGCCTGACTCCAAACCCTCTCGTTGCAATTTGGGCCCCCCATCATTATTCTTCCAGTTTTATTCCCCAGGCTTTGCCTTGCAGTCCTGGGCGTGAACCCTTCTCGTTCCAGTTTGACCCCCTCAGTCTTTAATTTGCAGCCCTGCACTCGAATGCTTCTCGTTCCAGTTTGGACCATCCAGCCTTTGCATTCCAGATTTACCCCCTCATCTTTGCCTTGCAGGCCTGGCCCTGAACCCTTCTGGTTCCATTTTCAGACCCCCAGCATTTAACTTCCAGTTTTCCCCCTAGCCTTTGTCTTGCAGGCCAGGCTCCAAATCCTTCTCGTTCCAGTTTGGCCCCCCGAGCCTTTGTCTTTCAGTTTTGCCCACCCAGCTTTTGCCTTGCTGGCCTGGCCTTGAACCCTTCTCATTCCAGTTTGGGCCCCTGAGCCTCTGCCTTGAGGTTTGGCCCCAAACCCGTCTCATTCCAGCTGGGAACCTGCAGCCTTTGCCTTCCTGATTTGCGTCTCCAGCCTTTGCCTTGCAGTCCTGTCCCCACACTTTTCTCGTTCCAAAGTGGTTCCCCAGCCTTTGCCTTGCAGGCCTGTCCCGGAATCCTTCTCGTTCCAGTTTGGCATCCCTAAAACTTTGCCTTGTAGGCCTGGCCCCAAACCCTTCTCGTTCCAGTTTGGGCCCCACAGCCTTTGTCTTCCAGTTTTGCCTGCCAAGCCTTCACCTTGCAGGCTTGGCCTCAATCCCTTCTTGTTCCACTTTTGACCCCAAAGACTTTGCCTTGCTGACCTGGCCCCGAACCCTTCTCGCTCCAGTTTGGGCCACCCAGCCTTTGCCTTGCAGGCCTTGCCCCAAACTCTTCTAATTCCAGTTTGGGCTCCTGAACCTTTGCCTTGCAGGTTTGGCCCCAAACCCATCTCATTCCAGTTTGGGACCCGCAGCTTTTGCCTTCCTGTTTTGTGCCTCCAGCCTTTGCCTTGCAGTCCTGTCTCCAAACTCTTCTCGTTCCAAAGCGGTTCCCCAGCCTTGTGGTTCCCCAGCCTTTGTCTTGCAGGTCTGTCCTGGAATCCTTCTCGTTCCAGTTTGGGATACCTAAGACTTTGCCTTGCAGGCCTGGCCCCGAACTGTTCTCATTCCTGTTTGGGCCCCCCGGCCTTTGCCTTCCTGATTTGCCACCCCAGCAATTGCATTGCAGGCCAGGCTGCAAACCCTTCTCGTTCCCGATTCGGCCCTGCTGCCATTACCTTGCAGCCCTGCCCCCAAACCATTCTCGTTCTAGTTTGGCTCCCCCAGCCTTTGTCTTCCAGTTTTGCCCACCCAGACTTTGCCTTGCTGGCCTGACCTTGATATCTGCTTTTTCCACTTTTGGCCCAAAAGACTTGGCCATGCTGGCCTGGCCCCGAACCCTTCTTGTTCCACTATTGGCCCAGCCTTTACTTTCCAGTTTTCCCTACGCAGCATTTTCCTTGCAGGTCTGACTCCAAACGCTACTTGTTCCAATTTGGGTCCCCCATCCTTTGCCTTGCAGGCCTGGCCCCTAACCCTCATCAATCCAGTCTGGCCCCCTGCCATTGCCTTGCAGACCTTGCCCCAACACTTCTCGATCAAGTTTGGGAGCCCCAGGCTTTGCCTTCTAGTTACACCTGCCCAGCTTTTGCCTTGCTGGCCTGGCCTCGATCTCTCCTTGTTCCAGTTTGGGCCCCGGGCCTTTGCCTTGCAGGCCTGGCCACGAGACCGTCTCGTTCCAAAGAGGATCCCCAGCCTTTGCCTTGCAGGCCTAGCCCCGAAACCTTCTCCTTCCCGTTTTGGCCCCCCAAATATTTGCCCTTCTGTTTTGCCCACGGCCCAGCATTTGCCTGGCAGACCTGGAACCAACACTTCTCGTTCCAGTTTGGACCACCCAGCCTTTGCCTTGCAGGCCTGGCCCCGAACCCTTCTCATTCCATAGTGGTTCTTCAGCCTTTGCCTTGTAGGCCTGGCCCTGAACCTTACTCCTTCAACTATTGGCCCCCCAGCTTTTGCCTTGTAGGCCTGCAACCGAACCCTTCTTGTTCCAGTTTGGGGCCCCCATCATTTGCCAACAGGTTTTGCCCTTCCCACCTCCCCATCCCCACGCAGCCTTTGCCTTGCCGGCTCAGCCCTGAACCTTCTCATTCCAGTTTGGGCCCCCCCAGAATTTGGCTTCCTGGCCTGACCCCTAACCTTCTGGTTCCTGTTTTGGCCTCCAGCCATTGAATCCCAGGCCTGGCCCACCCGCAATTGCCATCAAGGCTGGCCCTGAACCCTTCTCGTTCCAGTTTGGCCCCTCAGACTTTGCCTTCCAGTCCTGGCCCAGAACGCTTCTCGTTCTAGTTTTGGCTCCCCAGCCTTTGCCTTGAAGGCCTGGCCGCAAACCCTCCTCCTTCCAGTTTTGCCCCCAATCCTTTTCCTTCCAGGCCTGGCCCCGAACCCTTCTCATTCCAGTTTTGTCCCCCCAACTCTTTGCCTTCCAGGCCTGGACCCGAACCCTTCTCGTTCCAGTTTTGGTCCCCCAGCCTTTTCCTTCCAGGCCTTGCCCTGAATCCTTCTTCTTCCAGTTTTGGCATCCCAGCCTTTGCCCCGAATCCTTCTCTATCCAGGTTTGGCACCCCAGCATTTGCTTTCCAGCCATGAATCTGACCCCTTCTCATTCCACGCCTAGCCCCCCAGGCTTTGTCTTCCACGCCTGCCCGTTTACCCTCACATTCAGATTTTGACCCCGCAGCATTGGACCACCAGGCCTGGCCCGAACCCTTCTCTCTCTGGTTTTGTCCCGCAGCCTTTGCCTTACCAGTCCTCGCCCAGAACTCTTTTTGTTCCAGTTTTGCCCCTCAAAACCATTGCCTTCCAGGCCTGCCCCTGATTTCTTCTCGTGCCAGTTTTGGCCCCCGGCCTTTGCCTTCCAGCCCTGTCCTGGAATGCTTCTCGGCCTAGTTTTGGCAACCCAGCCTTTTTCTTCAAGGCCTGGCCCCAAATCCTTCTTGTTCCTATTTGGGCCCCCTAGCCTTTGCCTTCCTTTTTTGCCACCCCACTATTGTCTTGCAGGCCTGGCCACCAACTCTTCTCATTCCAGTTATAGTGCCACCCCCCACCCCGAGTCTTTACCTTGCAGGCCTGGCTCCGAACCCTTCTCGTTCCAGTTTTGGCCCCCCAGCCTTTGACTCCCACTTTTACCCCCCAGCCTTTGCCTTGCAGAGCAGGCCCCAAACCCTTCTGGTTCCAGTTTGGCCACCCCAGCCTTTGCCTTGAAGGCTTGGCCTCAAACCCTTCTCGTTCCACTATTAGCCCCCCAGCCTTTGACTCTCAGTTTTACCCGCCAGCCTTTGTCTTGCAGGCCAGGCCCCAAACCCTTCTGGTTCCAGTTTGGCCACCTCAGGCTTTGCCTTGCAGGCCTGGCCCCAAACTCTTCTCAATCCAGTTTGGGACCCCCAGACTTTTCCTTCCAGTTTTGCCCCCCTAGCGTTTGCCTTGCTGGCCTGGCCTCGATTCCCTCTCATTCCAGTTTGGGCCCCCAGCCTTTACCTTGCAGCCCTGGCCCCAAACCCTTCTCATTCCATAGTGGTTCCCCAGCCTTTTCCTGGCAGACCTGGCACTAACACTTCTCGTTCCAGGTTGGACACCCCAGCCTTTGCCTTGCAGGTCTGGTCTCGATCCCTTCTCGTTCCAGTTTGGACCACCCAGCCCTTGCATTCCAGTTTTACCCTCTCATCCTTTGCTTGCAGGTCTGGCCCGAACGCTTCTCGATCCAGTTTGGGGCTCCCAGCCTTTACCTTCCAGTTTTACCCCCCCTAGCCTTTGCCTTGCAGGCCTGGGCCTGAACCCTCTCTTTCCAGTTTGGGCCTCCCAGGCTTTGCCTTCCAGTGTTGCCAGTCCAACCTTTCCCTGGCTGGCCTGGCCTCGATCCCCTCTCATGCCAGTTCGGGCCTTAAAGACATTGCCTCCCTTGTCTGGCCCTGAACACTTCTCGTTCCAGTTTGGCCCCTCAGACTTTGGCTTCCAGGCCTGGCCCTGAACCCTTCTCGTTCTAATTTTGGCCCCCCAGCCTTTGCCTTGCAGGCCTGGCCACAAACGCTTCTCCTTCCAGTTTAGGCCCCCCAGCCTTTACCGTGCAGGCCGGGCCCCGAATCCTTCTCGTTCCAGTTTGGGCCTCCCAGCCTTTGCCTTCCAGGCCTGGCCCCGAACCCCTCTCATTACACATTTGGCACCCCAGCCTTTGTGTTCCCAGCATGCACCCGAACACTTCTCTTTCCAGTTTGGGCCCCCCATCCTTTGCCTTCCAGGTCTGCCCCCCACTCAGCAATTGCTTTCAAAGCCTGGCTTCAAACTCTTCTCTATTCAGTTTTGCGCCCCCCACCCCCCGCCCAGGCTTTGCCTTTCAGGCCTGACCCCAAACCCTTCTAGTTTCAGTTTTGCCCCCCATCCTTTTCCTTCCAGGCCGGGACCCGAACCCTTCTCGTTCCAGTTTTGGCCCCCCAGCCTGGACCCAAAAACCTCTCTTTACACTTTTGGGCCTGAGCCTTTTCCTCCCAGGCCTTGCTCGGAACTCTTCTTCTTCCAGTTTGGCCCTCCCAGCGTTTGTCTTCCACTTTTGCCCGCCGAGCCTTTGCCTTGCAGGCCTGGCACCAAAAACTTCTCTTTCCATTTTGTGGACTTATAGGTTTGGCCCCGAGCCTGTGCTTTGCAGGCCTGTCCCCAAACTCTTCTTGTTCCATTTTTTGCTCCCTAGGCTTTGCTTTACCATTTTGCCCGCCTAGCCTTTGCCTTGCAATTCTGAGCCCGAACCCTTTTTGTTCCAGTTTGGGTTACCCAGCCCTTGCATTCCAGTTTTGCCCTCTCATCCTTTGCCTTGTTAGCCTGGCCTCTATCACTTCTTGTTCCAGTTTCAGCCCACCAGCCTTTGACTTCCAGTTTTAACCCCCAGCCTTTGCCTTGCAGGCCTGGCCTGAACCCTCTCCTCCCAGATTTGCCCCCCCCGCCAGCATTTGCCTTTCCGTTTTGCCTCCCCAGCTTTAGCCTTGCAGGCCTGGCACCAAACCCTTCCCGTTCCAGTTTGGGCCCCCTAAGACTTTGTCTTGCAGACCTGGCCCTGAACCCTTCTCCTCCCAGATTTGGCCCCCCCAGCATTTGCCTTTCCGTTTTGCCTCCCCAGCCTTTGCCTTGCAGACCTGGCACCAAACCCTTCACGTTCCAGTTTGGGACCCCCAGCCTTTGCCTTCTCATTTTGCCCCCCAGTCTTAGCTTTGCAGACCTAGTCCTGAACCCATCTCCTTCCATTTTGGGCTCTCATGCCTTTGCCTTGCACGCTTGGCCCCAAACCCTTCTCCTTTCTGTTTTGCCACCACCCCCCAACCGTTGTCTTCCAGTTTTGCCCCAGAACCTTTGCCTTGCTTGCCTGGCCCAGAACCCTTCTCGTTTCACTATTGCCCCTCCCAGCTTTTGCCTTGCAGGCCTTGGCCTGAACTCTTCTCCTTCCTGTTCCCCTCACTGACCAAGCATTTGCTTGCCCTGAATCCTTTTCGTTCCACTTTGGGCTTCCTAGACTTCGCTTTGCAGGCCTGACCCCAACCTTTCCCGTTCCAGTTTGGGCCCCCCAGCCTTTGCTTTCCAGTTTTGCCCCCTCCCCAGCCTTTGCTTTGCATGTCTGGCCCACAACTCTTCAACTACACAGATGACACTCAAATCTACATCTCCCTCCACCTCTGTTCTCTCTCCCTCCTTCCAAGATCATATCTCTTCCTGCCTCCAGGACATCTCCAACCTGGATTTCCTCATGTCACCTAAAGCTCAACATGTCCAAGACTGAGCTCTTTATCTTCCCCTCCAAACCTTGTCCTCTCGTTGACTTTCCTGTTACTGTGGACGGCACGACCATCTTTTCCGTCTCACAAGCCCACAACCTGGGTATTATATTTGACTTTGCTCTATCATTCACCCCTCATCCCAATCCATCATCAAAACCTTCCCGTCTCACCTTCACAACATCGCCAAGATCCACCTTATCCTCTCCATCCAAACTGCTACCTAGCTGGTACATTTCTCATAATATCCCGACTAGATTATTGCAGCAGCCTCCTCTTTGATCTCACATCCAACTGACTCTCCCCGATTCAGTCTATACTTCACTCTGCTGCCTGGATTATCTTTCTACAGAAACGCTCTGGACATGTTACTCCTCTTCTCAAAAATCCCTAAGGGTTGCCTATCAACCTTCGCATGAAGCAAAAACTCCTCACTCTCTCCTTCCTTCCTCTTTCTTACCTCGCCTCCTTTCTCTCCTTCTTCAGCCCATCCCTGTACACTCCGCTCCTCTGTGGTAACCTCCTCAGTGAACCCCGATCTTGCTTGTCCCACCTTCAATCCCTGGCCCACATCCTACCGCCTACCTAGAATGGGTTGAAGTTAAATTTCGGTTTTGGTTTAAGCTTAGCCATAAGGCTAGGGCCAATTTGAAGGGAAGGGTTAGGCTTAAATTTAAGATTATTGTAAAGAGTAAGCCCCAGTGTAAGGGTAGTATCCGTGTTAGAGGTATCTTGCCACATGTCTACTCTGTGATTTGGGACAAATCTCTTGACTTCTCCGAGTCTCAATTACCTAATTTGTAATATGGTGATCAAGACAGTGAGACACTGTGTCCAACCTGATGCCCTTGTATCTACTCCAGCGTTTCAAAAAGTGCTTTGCCCAGAGTAAGTGCTTCACAAATGTTACAGTTTTTATCATTATTCTTTTGATGATGAATATGTAGGGTTAAGTTTTGTGAGAGGCTTAAGACTACGCTTCAGGCTATGGTTACAGTGAGACTTACCATTATGGTTAAGGTTCAGTAACGGATAATGTTAAAGTTAAGTTTAGGTTTAAAGTCTAAATTCGGGGTAGGACTATGATCAGGATTGGGTTTAGGTTTAGGTTTATGAATAAGGCCAAGATCAGGTTTGACCTAGGCCACAAGTATACGAGAATAGGATTATGTTGGAATTTAGAGTGGAGTTAAAATTAGGGTTGGGATTATGGTTAGTTGTAGACTTGAGGCTGAGAGTAGGGCTAAGGTTATGGTTAAGTTTAGGGTTAAACCTAGGGCTAAGATTGGGTGTAGAGATAAAGTTAATCTTGGGGTTTAGGTTATGATGCGAGTTTAGGATTGGTGTTATGGTTAGTTGTAGATTGAAGGCTAAAGGTAGGGCTAAAGAATGGCTAGGGTTAGAGCTAAGCCTAAGGCTTAGCCAAGGTGAAGAGTTTGAGTTATGGTCAAGAGTTAGTCCTGGGCTAAGTCAAAAGGTAGGGTTTGGTGTTTGGGTTAAGTTGGGATTTAGTGGTATGGTTAAAGTTAACTCTAGCTCTAAGGTTAGGATTATTTTGGAGTTAGGCTTGTGGTTAAAATTCGGGTTAGTCACAAGACCTAGGACTAGGTTTAGGGCTAAAATTAAGGTTAAGGTTATGGCTAGGTTTAGGGTGATAGGATTTGTATTAATGGTATGATTAGCATTTGGGTAAGGGCCAATCTAGAGTTAGTGCTAGGCCTAAGCGTAAGGTTTAACAGTAAGGTTAAATTTTGTCTCAGGGGTAAAAGTTGGTGATAGAGTTAAAGTTGTGTGAGAGTTAACGTCAAATTTACTACAAAGCCTATTGCTAATTTCAGAGTTTGTATTAAGGCTAGACTTCGAAATAAGTTTAGGGAAGGGATTAAGGTTTCCGGGTAAATGTAGGGTTTAGGTTTTGATTAGGCTAAGGGTGAAAGTTTGGGAATGAGAGGTAGGGTTAGGGTGAGGTTAACGTTGAGGTAACTGTTAAGGAAAGGACCAAGTTTAAGGTTATATTCTATGGTAAGTGTTAGGGCTAGGTTAAGATTTAGGGGTTGTGCTTATGGTCAGAATTTGACAGACTGAAGATTAATGGTGCCATTAGGGTTTAGCCTAGAGTTAAGGTTAGGGCTAAGGACAGGGTAAGTTGAGTTAGGGTTAGTGTTCATGGTAAGCTACTGGCTAGACCCAGAGTAAGGTTCATATTCAAGTATAAGGTTAAGATTAAGGTTAGGGTTTCGTTTAGCATTAGGGCTAAACCTAGGGTTAATGTTAGCCATAAACCTAGTGCAGTTGTTGTGGTTAACGTTAGGTTGATAGTTTAGGGTTAGGGCTAAGATTATGGTGTAAATCGGGTTTAGGACCAGTGTTAAGGTTAGTTTTATGCTTAGATTTAAGATTAGAGTGAGAGTTTGCTTTAGGGTTAGGGGTAGGGTAACATTGACAATAGGTTTAGAGCCAGGGCAGTATGTCGCCCTGAAGAAGATTTACAAGTTGAGCACCATTCTTGGAGCTGAAAGTTCCCCTCTCCACAGGCCCTCGGACATTCAACCCTGAGGATTTGGAGTTAATTTGAACATTAGCTGAAATTAGAGTCAGTTAGTGTTAGCGTTAGATTTTAACTAGGGGTGACGTTTAGGGTTAAGGATTAAGAGTAGTTTGATGTTATGTTTAGGCCTAAGAGTAAGGTTAGGACTAGGGTTGTGTCTAGGGTAGGGTTAAGGATAAAGCCTAAGGTTATGTTTAAGACTCTTTCTAAGGTTAGGATTATATTTAGGGTCAAGTGTTAGGGATCGATTTAAGGATTGGCATTAAGCTTCAAGTTAGCTCAAGGCTCGGGCTTTAAGGGTTAGCTCGGGAGTTAGGATTAAGGTTAGTACTGAATTGGGAGTTGGGTTTAGAGTTCAGGTTAAGTTAGTTGCAAGCTGAAGGCTATGTTTAGGTCTCATCTTCAAGACAAGGTTGGTGTTTGGGTTAGGTGAAGTTTAATAATACGGCTACGCTTAATACTAGGGCTAGATCTAAGGCTGAGTTTGGTTTTTGTTTAGGTATAGGGTAGGCTAATGCTCCAGTCTCGGTTTGTACTTACTGTTAGGGTCGGAGTTAGCATTAAGGCTTGTGTTAACGTTATTGTTAGTTGTAGGCTTCAGCCTGTGCCTAGGGCTAGGATTCTCTATAAGGTTAGAGCTACGTTTAGGGCTAAGATTAGGAGTAGAGGTAGGTTTAGGATTAGGGTTTAGGTTATGGTGAGGTTCCAGGGTTGTTTTTATGGTTAGTTGTAAACTGAAGTCGAAGGTAGGGATAAGGTATGGCTAGGGTTAGGGCTAGACTTTAGAGCCTGGCCAGATGTAGGTATAGGGTTGGGGTTAGGGATTGGCCTAGGGTTAGGACTCTGGATTGGAAGCAGCATGGCTCAGTGGAAAGAGCCTGGGCTTCGGAGTCAGAGGTCATGAGTTCGACTCCCGGCTCTGCCATTTGTCAGCTGTGTGACTGTGGGCGAGTCACTTAATTTCTCTGTGCCTCAGTTACCTCATCTGTAAAATGGGGATTAAGACTGTGAGCCCCACGTGGGACAACCTGATTCCCCTGTGTCTACCCCAGCGCTTAGAGCAGTGCTCGGCACATAGTAAGAGCTTAACAAATACCAACATTATTATTATTATAGGGGCAGGGTCTTTGGTTTATGGTGAGTTTACGGTTAGGTTTAACTCTAGGGCTAGGGTAAAGATTAGGTCTGGTGGTAAGGATAGGGCTTAACATTAGGATTGCTTTTAAAGTTTCCGTTAGGGTTAAAGCTTTTGAGAAAATGGACAGCATCACACATTTACTCAACTTGCAAGATAGAAGAAATACGACCCATGCAGGAAACTCGATTACAGAAGGGCTGTACACTGCAAGGCAAGGATCTGTGTAGAGACATCTTCTCTTACTGTAGATACTTTCTTCATGGAACTGAACACTTAAAATTTCAAGAAGAGCCCCTTTTTCATTTTGTGGTAAAAGGGGAGTTTCAACGCAACGACTTTGACAGATTGGTGGGAAATACATAATCCACTCAATTACTTACTTAGCAGGATAGACGAAAGATGACACATGCAGAACTCTAGACTTCTGAATTGATGTATACTGCACGGCAAGGATCAGTGTAGCTCTCTTTTGTGACTGTAAAACCATGGTATTGAGAAGTGAAAATTTGGAATTCCAAAAACGTTTTTTTTTTTGGCATTTAATGCCAAAGACATGACCTGCTAGAGAATGGTGCCTCGAGTTTTGACTCATCTTGGCGTTCTGTAAGGAGAGTATAGACCACACATTAGTCCACACATACTGGTTAGCATAACCTTACATGTTTTGAGATAAAGTCTTAAACTATACAACACAGCATCCTTTTTCTTTAACTGATGCACAGTTTTGATACCACCAGAATGAAATAGGAATAAAATAGAAAACCAGGAGTCTGGTCGTTACAAGATTCTTACCGATCAAGTGTGCTTCTCTATAAAGCCATTCAAATGTGACAAAATAGACCGATTCACACATTCTCTAAAATTGCTTCAAAGCAAGATAGGAGACAAATGGTAGATCCATAGGACTAAATTCCAGATTGGATTTACACTGCGGGATGACGATCAGTGTAGATATCTTCTGTTACTATTTCACCAGGAACTGAACATTGTTCATTTCCAGAAGAATGCATTTGGAATTTCCAGCTAGAGAGGGTTCAACGCAAGTGATGTTTGCTGCGGTGGAGAGTAACACACATTCACTTAACATCTGTATCAAACGAGAGAGAGGAAAAATGGCAAGATACCGAAGAGAACTTACCTTAACCCCCGCTGCAGTGCTGAGCCCAGTAAGGTGGGCAGCACTCTAGATAACTTCCAGTTAGAGCAAATAACGTTTACTTCTGAAAAACAGCAGGACCCAGTGCAAAGAGCACGGACCTGAAAGTCAGAGGTCATTGGTTCTAATCCCTCCTCTGCCACTTGTCTTCTGTGGGACCTTGACTTCTCTGTGCCTCAGTGACCTCACCTGTAAAGTGAAGATTGACTGTGAAACCCACAGGAGACAGACAGAAAACGCTGTCTTCACTCCAGGGCTTAGAACAAAGCTGGGCACATAGTAAGCGTTTAACAAATACTGTCATTATCATTATCATTATAACTTCTATATGGAGCTGAACAGTTGAAACCTCGAGGGGAGGCCATTTGGCATTTCATGTCAGTCGAAGATCAACTCAATTGGCTTTTACAGAATAGAGGGAAACATGCTTTCCCTCAACTTCATTACTTAGTAAGGTAGAAGGTAGAAGGTAGAGGTAAGGTAGAAGTAAAATAACTGAACATTGTTGATTTCCAGAAGGATGCATTTGGAATTTCCAGCTAGAGAGGGTTCAACGCAAGTGATGTTTGCTGCGGTGGAGAGTAACACACATTCACTTAACATCTGTACCAAACGAGAGAGAGGAAAAATGGCAAGATACCGAAGGGAACCTACTTCAACCCCTGTGGCAGTGCTGAAACCTGTAAGGTGGGCAGCACTCTAGATAACATCCAGTTAGAGCAAACAAGGTTTACTTCTGAAATACAGCGGGACCCAGTGCAAAGAGCACGGGCCTGAAAGTCAGAGGTCATTGGTTCTAATCCCTCCTCTGCCACTTGTCTTCTGTGGGACCTTGACTTCTCTGTGCCTCAGTGACCTCACCTGTAAAGTGAAGATTGACTGTGAAACCCACAGGAGACAGACAGAAAACGCTGTCTTCACTCCAGGGCTTAGAACAAAGCTGGGCACATAGTAAGCACTTAGCAAATACCGTCATTATCATTATTATTATAACTTCCATATGGAGCTGAACAGTTGAAACTTCAAAGGGAGACCATTTGACATTTCATGTCAGTCGAAGATCAACTCAATTGGCTTTTACAGAATAGAGGGAAACACGCTTTCCCTTAACTTCATTACTTAGTAGGGGAGAAGAAAAATAACTTGCAAAAAACTAAACTTCTGATGGAGGGCAAGGATAAGTCTAGATCTCTCTTGTTACTACATTGCTGTTGTACCTGGAACTGAGCATTTGAAATTTCAAGAAGAGTGCAATATAGCATATGGGTTTCAAGGTTTTGATAGGATGGAGAGAAGCACATTCTATCAGCTTTCTTGCATACCTTGCACTTAGAAGGCTGGAAGAAAAAATGGTGCATGAAGATTACTACACTTGTGATGCAGTGCAAGCATCTTCCGTTTCTGTATTATTATTTTAAATGGAAGTAAAAATTTTGAAATTTCAAAAAGCTCTTACTTAGCATTTTGTGCCGGGAGGGTTTCAATACAAGTGAGTTTCACAGAATGGAGAAAACACATTCACTCTTAAATTAGGAGGCTAGAAGAAAAATGACTGATGCCGCGGACCAGGCTCCATATGTGCTCAAAACACATTCAAGGCTATGTTCTGTTACTGTATTGCTGTTGGACACGGAACTGAACATCTGCGTTTTCAAGAAGAGTTCATTAGGCATTTTGTGCCATAACGGTTTCAACGCAAGGGGCTTTGATAAGATTGAGAGTAACACACGTTTTTAAAACCAACTTGTCTATTTAGCAGGATAGAAAGAAAATGGTATATGCCGAAGGCTACACTCTCGTTAGGCCATATTCTACAACGCAAGGATCAGTGTATTCCTCGTCTCTGTTTGTATTATTGTATTTTCACATGGAACTGAACTTCAGAAATTTCATGAAGCTCTCATTTAACATTTCGTGGCAGAGGCGTTTCAGCACAGGTGAGTTTTACAGAATACAGAAAACGCACATTCTCTTCTGTGAAGAATATTTTTGTTGCACACGAAACCTAATATTTGCAATTTGAAGCAGAGTTGATTTGGCATTTTGCGACATGCGGTTTTCAATGCAAGTGTCTTGGACAGAAACATACGTACCCTCATCACTCTGAATTTAGTAAGGCAGTTAAGGAAACCCACGTACTTAGCAGTAAAGAAGAAAAATAGCAGATGTCAAGCATTAGACTCTTGGGGCTGTGTGCTGTAGCACAAGGGTGGGTGTAGGTATTTTTTATTTCTATATAAACAATCTGACGTGGTTTGAAACATCTGAAATCTCATGGAGTTCCCAGTTAACTTTTTGTGGCCAAAGGATGTCAGTGCAAGTGACTTTTTTACAGACCGGAGAAAGCACACACTCAGTGAACCTATTCACCCTTTCTTAGCAGGCTAGAAGAAAAATGACTGTTGCCAAGATTAAGCTCCTTTTGCGCCAAACTCTGTGAGGCAAAGATCAGTGTGGCTATCTTGGGTTACTGAAATGCCGTTGTAAATACTGACCATTTAAAATGTGAAGAAGACTGCGCATGGCGTTTTGTGCCATGTGGGTTACAAGTTAAATGTCTTTCGTAGGAAGAAGAGAAACGGACACTGAATTGGCTTTCCTATTCAATGGGCTTACCGAAAAACACAGAACAAAAATAGGCACATGCATGAGACTATTCTCCTGGAGCACCGCAAGTTCTAGTACCAAGATCGTTGTAATCTTCTTCTGTTTCTCTACTAATGTTTCACGTGGAACTGAACAGTTGAAGTTTCATGATCCTCTTCTATAATATTTTGTGCCAGGTAGGTTTGAATGCAAATGATTTCATATAATCGAGAGAAAAATACATTCAATTAAAATAATAGATTAATACGATTTAGCGGGATAGGAGAAAAAAGCAACATGCAGAACATCCTATTCCTGGTGTGCAGTATACTAGAGTTCCAGAATCATTGTAGATATCTTCCCTTTTTACATGAACTCTTTTATGTAGAGCTGAGCAGTTGAAGGTTCATAAAGCTCTCAGATCTCATTTCGTGCCAGTGGGATTTCAACAAAAAGACTAAAACACAGTGTGTAAAAACCAAACACGTATATTCATTGCTCACGTTCACTCTTGCTTAGGCTAAGAGAAAAATGACTCTGGCAGAAGACAACACTCCTTTTGTGCTGAAGAGTGCTGGACAAGGATCAGTGTAAATGTCTTCTGTGCCTGAATTACTGTTGTCCATGGAAGTGAATATTCGCAATTTCCAGAGGAGTTCTTATAACATTTCGTTCCAATGCGAATTTCAGCCCAAGCAGCTTAATTACTAAGATTGAGAGAAAAACACAGTAATGAGGGGTTTTTTTTTTGTTAACTTGCATGTATTTACAGTTACTTAGTTTCTTAGAGTTTACTTAGAGTAAACCCTACACTACTTACACTACTGATGAGCTGCTAGAGTGCAGGCTTCTGTTCTTGTGTGCACTATTTTGCATGGAGGGAAAAGTTGAAGATTAACGAAGGTGCCATAAAACATTTTGGGTCAAAAGACAACGCAAGGCAAGTGGTTTTTACAGAATGGAGACAACGCACAAGTCGGTCAGCACATTCACCCTTACTATGCGGGCTGGAAGAAAAAAGAATAAAGGGGTACTAGGTTCCTTCTGTGAAGAACACTGAGTAGCATTTATCAGTGATGCTGTTGCACATTAAACTGAACATTTGTACTTGTAGAAGAGTTTTTCATTAATGAGTGTTTCTCTCAATCTTGATAATAAAGCCAGTTGCTTTGAAACCCATGTTACGAAAGGCCAAAATAACTCTTCTTCTCATTGCAAAGGTTCTGTTTCATGTGCAACAACAATATTGATAAATGCTCTTGACAACTTTCATTAACTTCAAATGTTCTTTCTTTGCAAAATAGTATGTACAGAACCAGAAGTTGCCAACAATGATCCTCGCTGTCTAGAATTCGAAATGGACTATTGTTCTTCTATCTTGCTAAGTCAACAAGTTAACTAAAACATTCAGTGTTGTGTTTTTCCCTCAGTTGTAATAAAAAGAACGATTGCATTGAAACTAGCATGGCATGAAATGCTATAAGAACACTTCTGGAAATTGCAAATATTCAGTTCCATGTACAGAAGCTATTTACATTATCCTTGTCCAGCAGTGTTCAGCACAAAAGGAATGTAATCTTCATGTGGCATTTTTCTTCTAGCTGCTAAGTGAGAATGTGTTGAGCTAATATGCGGGTTTTTTTTCATTGTGTTGAAGTTTTTATCCCACAGGCAAGAAAGGAGATCTGAGAACTTCATGAAATGTCAACAGCTCAGCTCCATTAAAATAGTTAATAATGTTGGTATTTGTTAAGTGCTTACTATGTGCAGAGCACTGTTCTAAGCGCTGGGGGATACAAGGTGATAAGGTTGTCCCACGTGGGGCTCACAGTTTTAATCCCCATTTTGCAGGTGAGTGAACTGAGGCATAGAGAAGTTAAGCGACTTGCCTAAAGTCACACAGCTGGCAAGCGGCACAGGCGGGATTCAAACTCATGGCTTCTGACTCCCAAGCCCGGGCTCTTGCCACTGAGCCACGCTGCTTGTCTAAAATAGTTGATACAGAAGTGTTCTAAACTCTAGTATTTTCTGTAGTTCACAACCCATCAGTAGTTTTGTGTTTTGCATGTCCTATTTTACCTCTATCTTGCTAAGAAGGCAAGATATCCAAAAATTAATTGATGTGTGTATCTTAATAATAAAGTCGCTTGTGTTGAATCCTGCATACAACGAAAACCTATAAAAAACTCTTTTGGCAATTGTGAATATTGGAAATTGTTTCACTGCTTGTTTTTTTTTCCCCTGTCTTTCTCTCCCTTTAAAACTCTGAGCCCATTGTTGAGCAAGGATTGCCTCCATGTCTTGCAGGTTTGGGGTTTCTGCGTGTTTCTTGACTTCCAAGCACGAAGTCCTGTGTTCTGTACACATAAAGTGCTCAGTAAACACGACTGAATGAACAAAATATTTAGTTATATTGATTACAGTATTAGAGGTACAGAAGACACCTGCACGATCCTTCTCCAGCAGTGTTCAGCACAAAAAGAATGAAGTCCTCTGCATGAGTCATTTTTCTCCTAGCCTGCTAAGTAAGCGTGAATTTGTTTTTGAAACCCCACTAGCACGAAATGAGAATTGAGAGTTTCCTTAAACTTTAGCAACTCAACTCCACATAAAATAGTTCATATGCAAACAGAAGATGCCTATCATTGAACGGTAGTATGAAACGAACATGGAATATGGTTTTCTGCATGAACTATTTTTCTCCTGTTCTGCTAAGTGGGCAACTTAGAAGATGACAAAGTGAAAACGACTGAAGTACTGGTTGAGCACCCTTGTAATACTCCACAGTTGCCACAAGAG
The DNA here is from genome assembly GCF_004115215.2 of Ornithorhynchus anatinus. NCBI lineage: Eukaryota > Metazoa > Chordata > Mammalia > Monotremata > Ornithorhynchidae > Ornithorhynchus > Ornithorhynchus anatinus. Next base: position 490,144 of record NW_024396937.1, on the reverse strand, counting down.
GGCAGCTGCCCGGTTTTTATCTGTCCCCGGCTGGCTCCTCTGGATTCCCAGATCCCCGGTGGGGGCAGGGCAAGAATGACCTCGAACCACCTGGAGTTTAGTCATCTGCATAAGTGGCTTTTTTTCCAGTCTGCTAAGTAAGAGTGAATGGGTGTTATCTCCATTCTGTAAAGATCACGAAGGTTGTAACCTCTCTGGCCCGAAGTATGTGGAACTTCATGAGACTTCGACTGATCAACTCCAGATAACATAATTCATATGGAAAAAGAAGATGCCTACAACGATCCTTGAACAGTAGTATCCAACATACTTAGAATACGGTGTTCTGCATGAACTGTTTTTTCTTATATCCTGCTAAAGGGGCAACTTAAATAAGAAAACTTAGGGAAACTCTTATGACACGAAATACTATTTGACCTCTTCTTGAAATTTTATATCTTCAGGGCCATGTAAAACAACAGTTCAGTCACACACAAAAAGAACCTAGTTCTTTCATGAGTCATTTTTCTTCTTAAATAAGTTAGAATGTGCATTTCCCTTATTCTGAAAAAGTCACTTGTGATGAAACTCCCGTGGAACCAAGTTCTCATAAGAACTTTCAATAAACTTTAAATGTTCTTGTTACACGTTAAAAAAAGTTCATACGGAAACAGAAGACGCCTTTTTTCTACTATGTTCTGTAGTCTAGTGTTCTACATGTGCCATTTGTCTTCTATCTTGTTAAATATGCAAGGTAACTAAAAATCAATTATTGTATGTTTCTCTCAATCTTAATAATGAAGCCGCTTTCTTTGAAACTCGCTTGGCACGGTATGCTATAAGAACTCTTCTGGAAATTACAAGTATTCAGTTCCTTGTACAACAGTAATCCTGACCCAGAAAATATCTAAATTGATACTTGTTCAGCAGTACTGTTCAGCCCAAAAGAAGTGTAGTCCTCTCTAAAAATAATTTTTCCTCTGGACTGCTAAGTGAATATATGTAGAGTGTGTGCTATTTTTCCATTGTGTTGAAGCCTTTATGTTGATACCCCACAGGCAGGTAAGGAGAGCTGAGAGTTTCATGAAACGTAAACTGCTAAGCTCCACGTAACATACTTGATAGAAAAGATGCCTACAATCTAGTATGTTCTGTAGGATGAGCCCATCAGTAGTCAAGTGTTTTGCATTTGCCATTTTACTAAGTAAGCAAGATAACCAAAAAAAGTGTTAATGTGGGTTTCTTCCCAATATTTAGTTTAGGGGTTTTGTTCAGTTTATGGCTAGGATTAGAGCTGATTGTCCATTTTGTATTTAAGTTTTGCATTAGTGTTTTAGGGTTATTGCTAGAGCTACGATTAAGGTTAGGACTAAGGTTGGAGCTAAATTTTGAGTTGGTTTAGGGTTAGCCATACAACTAGGGCAAATTTGAAGGGAAGGGTTTTGCTTAAGGTTAAGCTTATTGTAAAGGATGAGGCTCAATATAAGGGTACAATTAATGTTTGGAGTATCTTGCTACATGTCCACTCTGTGATTTTGCCCAAATCTCTTAATTTCTCCAAATCTCAATTACTTCATCTGTAATATGGGGATCAAGACAGTGAGACACTGAGAGTTTCTTACCTGATGCCCTTGTATCTATTCCAGCATTTGGTTTAACAAATGTTAGTTTTTTAATCATTACTCTTATGATGATGAATAAGTTGGTTTAAGTTTTGTGGGAGGTTTAGGGCTAAGCCTCAGACTAGGGTTAAGGTGAGTGAGAATTACCCTTCGTGTTAAGTTTGGGTAAATGATAATGTTAGGGTTAGGATTAAGTTCAGAGTTCAGGATAGGACTATAGTCAGGATTGTGTTTAAGTTGGAGTTTATGTTTAGCGCCAGAATCAGGTTTGACCTAGGCTGCAATGATACAATGATAGGCTTATGTTTGAATTTTGAGTCGTGTTAAAGTTAGGGTTGGAGTTATCGGTAGTTGTAGAATTGATGCTGGACGTAGGGCTAAGGTTATGGTTAAGTTTAAGGCTAAGCCTAGGGCTAAGATTGAGTCTAGAGATAGGGTTAGGTTTGGGTTTTCGGTTATGCTGAAGGTCTAGGATTGGTGTTTTTGTTAGTTGTAGATTGAAAGCTAAGAGTAGGGTTAAATGGCTTGGGTTAGGGCCAAGCTTAAGGCTTGGTCAAAGTAAAGTATTGGGTTAATGTTTGAGTTAGGGTCAGGAGTTGACTTTGGGCTTCGTCTCAGGTTAGAATTTGGTTTTTTGGTTAGGTTGAGGTTTAGTGGTATAGTTAGGGGTAACCTGAGGGTGCGGATTAGGATTAGTTTGTGGTTAGGGTCGGGGTCAGAAATTAGGTTCATTCAGTAGTATTTATTGAGCGCTTACTATGTGCAGAGCACTGTACTACGTGTTTGGAATGTACAATTCAGCAACAGATAAGAGACAATCCCTGCCCAGTGACGGGCTTGCAGTCTAAATGGGGGAGAGAGACAGCAAAGTAAAACAGAACAAAACAAAACAAGACATCATCATCAAGATAAATAGAATCAAGGAGATATACACCTCATTAACGAAATGAATAAGGTAATAAATAATATACACAAATGAGCACAGTGCTGAGGGGAGGGGAATGGGGAAGAGCAGCGAGTGGGAGGGGGGAATAGAGGAGAGGGGGAGCAGAGGGAAAGGGGAGTTCAGTTTGGGAAGGCCTCCTGGAGGAGGTGAGTTCTCAGTAGGGCTTTGAAGAGCCCTATACATTTGAACATTCTATTTTATTCTTTCTGATTTTCCTGCTTGTATTTCTCTATTTCTCTTTAGTTAGGAGACTGAACATCTTCATGGCAGGAAATGAACTTCGCTTCTGGTTTACTTTTCAAGTGAATAAAATGGGTTGTGGTACTCATGAGCATTCAATAATTACCATTGTTACTATTGGTATATATTTATTTTAAAGGGAAAGAGTAACCAAATCTATTTATTTACTTGTTGTGAAAACAAACAAAAGAACTAATGTAAAAACTGTGGTGAAATAAAACAAACATTCTTATAAAAAAAAACTACTGTACAAGAGTTGCTATTCTAATATAGTAAAAATGGCCATGGACAAAAAGCAACTTGGAAAGGAATTTAAATCTTGCTATTGCATAGTCACTGTTTCTTACAGCTTGCCTTCCTTCTTTTCCCATGATTCCGATGCCAACGTGTGCCTCTTGTATCATGCTTACATCATTAGCACCATCACCAATGGCTAATGTTATTGGTTTCTCTGGAGAAGTTTTTAACAGTCGCACTACTTTAGCTTTCTGAAGAGGAGCCATACGACAGCATAACACAGCAGAACAATTTCTGCAAACTTCCATAAATAATTTCTCATGTTTCCTGAGTGCAAGAGAGAGGCTGGTCCCATCTACAACGAGTCCATGCTGAATCACATGATCCTCTTGTATCCTTTTGGCCAGTTGTCTCAGCTTTTCTGCACAGTCACTGTCTGATTTCTGCTGCGTAAATTCAAAGATGTTCATGGCTCTGTGAAAATGTCCACATGATAAGCTCACGCTGACAGCCGTTTCGTGTATATCTCCATTAAGAACCCATATCTTGATACCAACCGTTCTCAAGCCTTCAATAGTTTCTTGGACTTTATCTTGAAGTCTGTCTTCCACTCCTGTAGCCCCAAGCAATTTCAGATCGTTCTCAATGAAATTGAATACATCTGCTAATTTCTGTTCTCGCTGTTGTAAGGCAGTTCTGGCTTTCATTGGGCATTTATCAATTTCAAGATATTCTTGAGCTGTGAATCGCCTATAGGCCACACACAGAGTTCTCAGTCCTCTCAAAGCAAATTCTTCAACATGAATCCTCGTTTTGTCTATTTCTCCTCTTGTACTGTAAAGAAGAATGGCAGATTCTGCTCCTTTAGTGAACAAAAGCTTTTCATGGGAAGTGGACTCTACAGTCCCACTCATTCGCCTTTGATCAGCATCAAACTCCAGAACATGAAGCAATTTGTATCTTTCATGTGTTCCAAGACTTTTAATTTCCACAGCTTCTCCACTAGTGCGAGTAAATATAACACCAACTCTCCTAGCTGCTTCAACTAAAGCCTTTTCATCTGGGGAGGAAGCATAATAGTCCAACTGAGATGATACTCCATTGGCAAACCAGGAATTATCTCCAAGGCTGTCAGTTTGATCAGCACTGATCTGTACCTTGTGACAGAGACAGACTGCTTTCATGAAGAGTTCCTCTTCTTTGGGAAGTCTTGGTCTGATTCCATCTGGAGAATCTGCTGTATGTCCTTCTGGTACAGTACTGCCATTAATTTCATGGTACTTAATTCCATTAATCGAACATTCCCTAAACTGCATTTCATTTTCTGTTAATGTACCGGTTTTATCTGTAAACACATATTCCACCTGTCCCAGTTCCTCATTCAGATCTGAAGTATTGACTTGAGCTTGCTGATCTGTTTCTTCATGATACAGATCAAGATCCCATCCGATAAAAAAGGATCCCAGAAATTTCTGCATCTGAACTGTCACATACAGTGAAATTGGGATGATTAAATTGTAGTGAACCAGAAAAGCAAGGAAGTCTGAAATAAATCTCAGAATCTTACTGCTGTTTCTTTCATGCTCTGTTTTTTGGTTATACCAAGGTTCATCCCATTTTTCTTCCATTTGCCAGGCATACGTCAGAATAGTACTGAGGATGGCTTCAAAAAGGAGGATTATTAGGTAAATGATCAAAGAGGAATTCATGGACTTCTCTACTGCTGATTGTTTCTGTGATTTACTCTTATAATTTAACGCCGTCTTAGTTTCCATACCTGTATATACAGCGACACCAAAAATTTGTTTTGTGTTTTTTAACCTGGCTCCACGAAGCAAGAGACTTTCAGGACCCAGTGGTCTTACAGTTTCTTCCATCTGGTGGTTGACTGTTATTCTTCCAACAAACCTGTACAAATCCGCTTCTGGTTGCTGACATTCTATTACAGCAATAAGAGTATCCAAGTTGGCAACTGTCTGTAATACTGCTGTTTCTGGGACTGCAATGTGTGTCTTAAGGTTAGTTGCAAGACCTAGGACTAAGCTTATGGTTATGATTACTGTGATGGCTAGGTTTAGATATGTGTTACTGGCATGATTAGCGTTAGGTCTAAAGCCAATCTAGGGTTAGTTATAGGGCTAAGAGTAAGGTTAGCTTTAGGCTTAGCACTAAGGTTAATTTTCAGTTCAGGGATAAGGTTGGCAGTAAAGTTAAGTTTAAGTGAGGTTTAAAGTCAAATTTAAGCTTTCATGAAGCTTAAGCTTTCATGAAGAGTTCCTCTTCTTTGAGAAGTTAAAGTCACTTTGAGAAGTCACTAAGCTTAGTGCCAATTTCAGAGTTTGGATTAAAGCTAGATTTCAGAATGGGTTTATGGAAGCGATGTAGGTATATGGGTAAGTGTAGGGTTTGGGCTTGGATTAGGCTAAATGTGAAGGGCTTGAGTGAGAGGTAAGGTTAGAATGAAGGTTAACTGTTAAGGAAAAGGCCATATTTAGGGTCAAAATGTTATGGTTTGTGTTAGGGCTAGGCCAAGAGTTAAGGTTTGTACTTAAGGTCAGAATTTGATTCAAACTGCAAATTAATGTTACATTTAGGGTTTGGCTTAGTGTAAAATTAGTGTTAAGGATAGCGCAAGTCGGGTTCAGGTTAGGGTTCATGCTAAGTTTAAAGTTAGTGTTAGGGCTTAGGATACTGGCTAGACCCAGACTAAGATTCACGGTTAGGGTTATGGTTAAGATTAAGGTTAGGGCTAGGTTTAGGGTTAGGGCTAAATTTAAGATTAGTTATAGCCTTAGACTTAGTGCTACATTACGTTAGGTTTATAGTTAGTTTAGGGTTGGGGCTAAAGTTATGGTTACAGTCGGGGTTAGGACCGATTTTAAAGTAAGGGTTAGGTTTATGTTTAGATTTAAGATTAGGGTAATGGTTTGTTTTAAGGTTGAGGGTAAGTTAGAGTTGGCATTAGGTTTAGAGCCAGGGTGAACATCAAAGCAAAATGTCACCCTGAAGAACACTTACAAAGTTCAGCAGCATTCTGGGGGCTGAACCTTCCCTCTTTCAAGGGCCCCCTGACATACAACCTTGAGGATTTGGAGTTAATTTGAAGGCTAGCTGAAATTAGAGTCAGTTAAGGTTAGATTTCAACTTGGGGTGAAGTTTAGGGTTAGGTATTAGTTTTAGTTTGGTGTAACGTTTAGACTCAAGGGTAAGGCTAGGAGTAGGGTTGTGTTTTGGGTTAAAGATAAAGTGTAAGTTTACGTTTAAGACTCTTTCTGGGTTTGGGATTACAGTTAGGGTTAGGTAACATGTTCGGGATCTGTTAGGTATTGCCGTTAGGTTTCAAGTTAGCAGGAGGTTCGGGCCAGCCTTAGGTTTAGGATGAAGGTTAGTGCTGAATTGGGAGTTGGGTATAGAGTTAGGGTTAGATTAGTTCCAAACTGAAGGCTATGCTGAAGTATCATCTTCGAGATAAAGTTGGTGTTTGGGGTAGGTGAAGTTTAATAATGTGGTTAGGCTTAATACTAGGTCTAAGATAGGTCTAAGGCTAAGATTGGTTCTTGGTTAGGTATAGTGTTAGCTAATACTACAGTCTAGGTTTGTACCGAGTGTTGGGATTAGAGTGAGCATTAGGGTTTGGGTTAATGGTATGGTTAGTTGTAGGCTTCTGCTTGTGTCTAGGATTCTCTCTAGGATGAGAGCTAAGATTAGAGCTAAACTTGGGTGTGGAGGTAGGTTTGGGGTTAGGATTTAGGTTACAATGATGTTCCAGAGTTGTTGTTATGGTTAGTTGTAGTCTGAAGCCTAAAGGGGAGAGATTGGGTATTGTTAGGGTTAGGGCTAGGCCTCAGGGACTGGCCAGGTTTGGGATTGGGTTAGGGTTAGGGTTAGGGATTGGCCTAGGATTAGGTCTCCGGGTAGGGTTTGGTCTTTGGTTTATGGTGCGCTCACAGTTAGGGTTAAAGTTAAGGGCTAGGGTTAAGATTAGGTCTTGTCGTAGGGATAGTCTTAACGTTAGAGTTGTCTTTAAAGTTTCCGTTCGGCTTAAAGCTTATGAGAAAATGGACAGAATTACTCCAGTTGCGTAATTATCAAGATAGAATAAATACGACACATGCAGAAAACTCAGTTCAAAAAGGACTGCACACTGCAAGGCAAGGATCTGTGTAGAGATATCTTCTCTTATTGTAGATACTTTCTACATGGAACAGAACAATTGAAATTTCAAGAAGGGCTCATTTGGCATTTTGTGGCAGAGGAGTTTCAATGCAAGTGCCTTTGCCTGATTGGCGGGAAATACATAATCCACTCAACTTCTTCCTTAGCAGGATAAGACAAAAGATGACACATGCAGAACTCTAGACATCTGACTCGATGTACACTGCAGTGCAAGGATCGCTGTCTTTTATGACTGTAATACCATTTTATTGAGCTGCGAAAATTTGGAATTTTGAAGTGGTTTTTTTTTTGGCATTTCATGCCCAAGCGTCTTTCAACGCACGTGACTTCCTGGACAATGGTGACTGGAGTTTTGACTCAAACAGCATGGCGTTCTGTAAGCAGAGTATAGAGAACACTTTAGATAAAAGCATAAACTATTCATTTATTCCCTCCTGGACCCCTTCCATTCTGGCTTCCGTCCTCTCCACTCTACCGAGACTGCTCTCTCTAAGCTCCCTTCTTGACAAATCCAATGGCTCCTACTCTATTCTAATCCTCCTTGACCTCTTAGCTGCCTTTGACACTGTCGACCAACCCCTTCTCCTCCACACCGTATCTCACCTTGGCTTCACGGATTCCATCCTCTCCTGGTTCTCCTCTCATCTCTCTGACCGGTCATTCTCGGTCTCCTTCGCAGGCTCCTCCTCCCCCTCCCATCCTCTAACTGTTGGAGTTCCTCAAGCGTCAGTTCTTGGCCCTCTTCTGTTCTCCATTTACACTCACTCCCTCGGTGAACTCATCCGTTCTCACGGCTTCAACTATCATCTCTATGCAGATGACACACAGATCTACATCTCTGCCCCTGTCCTCTCCCCGCCCTTCAGGCTCGTATCTCCTCCTGCCTCCAGGACGTCTCTACCTGGATGTCTGCCCGCCACCTAAAACTCAACATGACCAAAACCGAGCTCCTCATCATCCCTCCCAAGCCCGGTCCTCTCCCTGACTTCCCTATCACCGTGGATGGTACGACCATCCTTTCCGTCTCTCAGGCCCGCAACTTCGGTGTCATCTTTGACTAGGCTCTCTCCTTCACCCCACACATCCAATCCGTTACCAAAACCTGCCGGTCTCACCTTTATGATATTGCCAAGATCCGCCCTTTCCTCTCCACCCAAACGGCTACCTTACTGCTACAGGCTCCTGTAACATCCCGGCTAGACTACTGTGTCAGCCTTCTCTCTGATCCCCCTTCTTCCTCTCTCTCCTCGCTCCAGTCTATTCTTCACTCCGCTGCCAGGCTCATTTTCCTGCAGAAACGCTCTGGGCATGTCACTCCCCTTCTTAAAAACTTCCAGTGGTTGCCTATCAACCTCCGCACCAAATAAAAACTTCTCACTCTAGGCTTCAAGGCTCTCCATCATCTTACCCCCTCCTACCTCTCCTCCTTTATCTCTTTCTACTGCCCACCCCTCACGCTCCATTCCTCTGCCGCCCACCACCTCACTGTCCCCTGTTCTCGCCTATCCTGCCGACAACCCCTGGGCCATGTCCTCCCGCGGTCCTGGAATGCCCTCCCTCTTTACCTCCGCCAAACGAATTCTCTTCCCCTCTTCAAAACCCTACTTAGAGCTGACCTCCTCCAAGAGGCCTTCCCAGACAGAGCTCCCTTTTTCCCTCTGCTCCCTCTACCGCCCCTTTCACTTCTCCACAGCTAAACCCTCTTCTCCCCGCTTTCCCTCTGCTCCTCCCCCTCTCCCGTCCCATCCCCTCAGCACTGTACTCATCTGCTCAACTCTATATATCTTCATTACCTTATTTATTTTGTCAATAAACCGCCCTGATTTATTAGATCAGTACAACACCCTGATTCTATTTATTTGCTATTGTTTTAATGAGATGTTCTTCCCCTTGATTCTATTTATTGCCATTGTTCTTGTTTGTCTCCCCCGATTAGACTGTAAGCCCGTCAAAGGGCAGGGACTGTCTCTGTTACCGATTTGTATATCCCAAGCGCTTAGTATAGTGCTCTGCACATAGTAAGCACTCAATAAATATCACTGAATGAATGAATATTCAACACAACTTTGATCCCTAAAGAATAAGAATGAAATAGAAAACCATGAGCCTGGTAGTGACTCAGTGACTCTCTCAGTGAGGCAAGCGGTCCATCAAGTAGTCTAGAGTTCGAAATGGACTATTTTTCTTCTATCCTGTTAAGTAAGTAAGTCAACTAAAATATTCTGTGATGTGTTTTTCCCTCATTCTTGATAGAAACAGACTCTTGCAGTGAAACTAGACTGGTACGAAATGCTACAAGAACTCTTCTGGAAATTGCAATTATTCAGTTCCATGTACAGAAGATATCTATACTATCCAGCAGCTGCTCAGCACAAAAGGAGTGAAATCTTCTTCAAATGTCATTTTTCTTCTATTTTTCTAAGTGAGAATATGTTGAATTAATACGCATTATTTTTCCACTGTGTTCAAAACTTTAACATACAAGTTGGTATCCCACAGGCAGGAAAGCATATCTGAGAACTTCATGAAAAGTCATGTAAACAGTTTACAGAAGATATCTACACTCTGGTATATTCTGTAGTATACATCCCATCAGTGCTTTGCCATTGCATTTTACTTCTCTCAAGCTAAGTAGGTAAGTTAACAAAAACGTTAATTGTGTGTTTCTCTCACTCCTAATAATAAAGTTGTTAACGTTGAATCCCGTATGGTACGAAATGCCATAAATCTGGAAAATGCAACCAAACAATACACTACAGGCAGGATACCTATCAACACTGATCTTATCCCACAGTGTTCAGCAGAAAAGTAGTGCAGCTCTTTGTAAGAGTCGTTTTATCTTGTAGCCCAAGTAGATGTTGAATGAATATGAGTTCTCTCATTTCTGCAAAAGTCACTCATCTAGAAACCCGCAAAACACGAAATGCCAAAATAACTCTTCTTTAAATTGTAAATGTTCAGTTTCATGTGCAACAGCCACACTGATAACTGCTCTTCAGTATTCAGCACAGAAGGAACCTTGTGTTGATTCATTTTTCTTCGACCTTGCTTAGTCAGGTGAATGTGTTGAAAACTGTAGGTTGTCTCTATTCTGGAAAAGTCACTTGCGTTTGATTTCCTTCTGGCACGTTTTTGTAACCCTCAATAAACTTTAATTGTTCTTTCTATTCAAAATAGGGCAGGAATTAGACAGCGCCTGCAAGCATCCTTGCACTGAATATAGGCAGTCTAGCGTTGTAATGTACTACTTTTCTTCTAAATTGCTAAATAGTCACGTTAACTAGAACACCCTGTATTGTGTATTTCTCTCAAGTTCAATAATGAAGATGCTTGCGTTGAAACCCGCATGGCACGAAATGGCACGAAACTTCCAGAACTTTTCTGGAAGTTGCAAATATTCAAGTCCTTGTATAAGTGTAACACAGGCACAGAAGAGATCGTCACTGATCATTGTTCAGCACAAAAGGAGTGGAGTCTTCTGGACAAATCATTTTTCTTTTAGCAGGCTAAGTAAGTGTAAATATGTTGTTTAAACCCCACTGGCAGGAAATAAGATGTGAACACTTCATGAAACTTTAACTGTTCAGGTCCATGTAAAATAGTTCATATATAGAAACAGAAGATGGTTACAACGATTCTTTAACGGCAGTATGCAAAGTACATGGAATATGGTGTTCTGTATGAACTGTTTTTCTCTTGCCCTGCTAAGTCGGCAGCTTAAGAAAGTTGAGTCAAACCCTTATGACGCGAAATGGTAGTTGATCTCTCTTTGAATTTACCTATGTTCAGGTCCATGTACTACAACAAAACAGTCACACAAGAGATCTACCCTAAAATCGCCGTGTTCAGCACAAATGGAGTCAGGTCCTCTCATGAGTCATTATTGGCCTAGCCTCCGAAATGAGAAAATGGTGATAAACTGTGCTTATTCTCCATGTTGAGATGGTCACTTGCGTTGGAACTCGAGAATTGTTTCGGGCCATAGCTGCAAGGCAAAGGCTGGGGGGCCAAAACTAGAACGAGAAGGGTTCAGGGCCAGACAAGCAAGGCAATGTCTTTAAGGCCCAAACTGGAATGAGAGGGGATCGAGGCCAGGCCAGCCAGGGAAAGGTTGGACTGGCAACACTGGAAGGCAAAGGCTGGGAGGCCCAAACTGGAAAGAGAGAGTTCAGGGCCAGGCCTGCAAGACAAAGGCTAGGGGGGGTAAAACTGGAAGGCAAAAGATGGGGAGCCCAAATTGGAACGAGGAGGTTTTGGAGTCACGCCTGCAAGGAAAATGCTGGGAGGGAAAACTGCAAGGTAAAGGCTGGGGGCCCCAAACTGGATCGAGAAGGGTTTGGGCCAGACCTGCAAGCAAAGGATGAGTGGGTAAAAATGGAATGCAAGGGCTGGGTGGTCCAAACTGGAACGAGAAGGGATCGAGACCAGACCTGTAAGGCAAAGGCTGGGGTGTCCAACCTGGAACGAGAAGTGTTAGTGCCAGGTCTGCCAGGAAAAGGCTGGGGAACCACTATGGAATGAGAAGGGTTTGGGGCCAGGGCTGCAAGGTAAAGGCTGGGGGCCCAAACTGGAACGAGAGGGAATCGAGGCAAGGCCAGCAAGGCAAACGCTAGGGGGGCAAAACTGGAAGGCAAAGTCTGGGGGCCCCAAACTGGATTGAGATGAGTTTGAGGCCAGGCCTGCAAGGCAAAGCCTGGGGTGGCCAAACTGGAACCAGAAGGGTTTGGGGCCTGGCCTGCAAGACAAAGGCTGGGGGGTAAAACTGGGAGTCAAAAGCTGGGGGGCTAATAGTGGAACGAGAAGGGTTTGAGGCCAGGCCTGCAAGGCAAAGGCTGGGGTGGCCAAACTGGAACCAGAAGGGTTTGGGGCCTGGCCTGCAAGGCAAAGGCTGGGGGGTAAAAGTGGGAGTCAAAGGCTGGGGGGCCAAAACTGGAACCAGAAGGGTTCGGGGCCAGGCTTGCAAGGTAAAGAGTGGGGGAGTGGCACTAAAACTGGAATGGGAAGAGTTGGTGGCCAGGCCTGCAAGGCAATAGTGGGGTGGCAAAAAAGGAAGGCAAAGGCTAGGGGTCCCAAACAGGAACAAGAAGGGTTTGGGGCCAGGCCTGGAAGGCAAAGCTTGGGGGGCCCAAACGGAACGAGAAGGGTTCAGGGCCAGGCCTGCAAGGCAAAGGCTGGGGGCCAAAACTGGAAAGAGAAGGAATCGTGGCCAGGCCTGGAAGGCACAAACCTGGGGGCCAGGTCTGGAAGGAGAAGGCTGGGGGCCAGAACTGGAATGAGAAGGATTTGGGGCCAGGCCTTGAAGAAAAGGGCTGGGTTGCCAAAACTAGGCCGAGAAGCATTTCGGGACAGGCCTGGAAGGCAAAGGCTGGGGGCCAAAACTGGCACGAGAAGGAATCAGAGGCAGGCCTGGGAGGCCATGGCTTTGGGGCCTCCAGACCTTACCTTCCAGGTCTGGCCCAAGACCCTTCTCTTTCCAGGTTTGGCCTCCCAGCCTTTACCTTTCAGTCTTTAAGGCCTGGACCCAAACCCTTCTCATTCCAGTTTTGGCCCCCCAGGCTTTGCCTTCCAATCCTGGAACCCCAGCCTTTGCCTTCCATGTCTTGCCCCAAACCCTTCTCATTCCAGCTAAGGCCCCCCAGGCGTACTCTTCCAGGCCTGGCCCTGAACCTTTCTTGTTCCAGGCCTGGCCCCCTAGCCTTAGCCTTTCAGGCCTGGCCCCCTAGCCTTAGTCTTTCAGGCCTGGCCCCAAACCCTGTTCGCTCCAGTTTAGGCCCCACAGGTTTACTCCTCCAGGACTGGCCCTGAGCACTTCTTGTTCCAGGCCTGGCCCCCCAGCCTTTGCCTTCCAGGTCTGACCCCAAACCCTTCTTGCTCCACTTTAGGCCCCCCAGGTTTACCCTTCCAGGCCTGACCCTGACCCCTTCTTGTTCCAGGCCTGGCCCCCTAGCCTTAGCCTTTCAGGCCTGCCCCCGAGCCTTTGCCTTCCAGGCCTGAAACTGAACCCTTCTCTTTCCAGGTTTGGCCTCCCAGCCTTTGCCGTCCAGGCCTGGCCTCAATTCTTTCTCGTTACAGATTCGGCACCTGAGCCTTTTTCTTCCAGGCCTGTTCCCAAACACTTGCCGTAAACCCTTCTCTTTCCATTTTTGCCACACACCCCCACCCCTCCCCGGCCCAGGCTTTGCCTTCTAGACCTGACTCAAAACCCTTCTCTTTCCAGTTTGGGCCTCCCAGCCTTTGAGTTACAGGCCTGGACCCCCAGTCCTTGCCTTCCAGACCTGGCCCCAAACCTTTATCTGTTCAGTTTGAGCCCCACAGTCTTTCCCTTCCAGGCCTGGTCGCAATCCCTTCTCCTTCCAGTTTTGCCCAGCAGCATTTGGCTTCCAGGCCTGGCCCCGAATCCTTCTCACTCCACTTTTGGCCCCCAGCCTTGAATTGCACGACTGACCCAGAACCTTTCTCTTTCCAGTTTTGGTCCGCCAGCTTTTGACTTCCAGGCCTGGTTCCCCAGCCTTTGTCTTCCAAGCCTTGCCAAGAACCATTTTGGTTCAAGCCTGGCTCCCCTAGTCTTTGCCTTCCAGACCTGGCCCCAAATGTTTCTCTTTCCAGTTTTGGCCCAGCAGCCTTTCCTGTCCAGGCCTGGCCACAAACCCTTCTCCTACCAGTTTTGTCCCCAAGCCTTTCCCTTCCATGCCTGGCCCGAACCCTTCTTATTCCAGCTTAGGCTTCCCTTTGCCTTTGCCTTTGCTTTGCTTTGCAGGCATGTCCCCAAACCATTCTCGTTCCAGTTTTGGCCTCCCAGGCTTTGCCTTCTAGGCCTGGCCTGAGCCCTTCTATTTCCAGTTTTGGCCCCCCTGCCTTTGCCTTCCAGTCATGGCCCCGTACCCTGCTATTTCCCGTTTTGTCCCACCAGCCTTTGTCTTCCAGGCCTTTCCTCGAAGCTTTCTCGTTACAGATATGGCACCTCAGCCTTTTTCTTCCAGGCCTATTTCCAAACCCACCTTGTTTCAGGTTTGGTCCCCCAGCCTTTGCATAACTGGCCTGGCTCTTACTCTTCTTCCAGTTTTGGTTCCCCAACATTTCCCTTCCAGGTCTACCCCAGAAACCTTCTCATTCCTGATTTGGCCCCCCAGTCTTTGCCTTCCTGGCCTGATCCCTAATGCCTCGAGTTCCTGTTTTGCTCCCCAAGCCTTTGCATACCAGGCCTGACCCCGAACCTTTCTTGTTCCAGTTCCGCCCCCCACCCCCGACCCCAGCCGTTGCCTTTCAGGCCTGGCCCCGAACCTGTCTCATTCCAGACTTGGCCCCCCAGCTTTTGCCTTCCAGAATTGGCGACCCAGCCGTTGTCTTCCAGGCTTGGTCCCGAACCCTTCTCAATCCAGTTTGGGGCCCATTGCCTTTCCCTTGCAGGCTTGTCCCCGAACACATCTCTTTCCAGTTTCGGCCCCCCAGCCTTTGCCTTCCAGGCCTGGCCATGAACCCTTCTTCTTCCAGTTTAGGCCACCCAGTCTTTGCCTTCCAGGCCTGGCCCCGAATCCCTCTGGTTCCAGGCCCGGTCCCCCAGGCTTTCCCTTCCAGGCTGGCCCCGAACCCTTCTCATTCTAGCTTTACACCCCCAGCCTTTCCCTTTCTGACCTTGCCCCGAACTCCTTCTCGTTCCAGTTTCATCCCCCCAGTCTTTGCCTTCCAGGCTAGGCCCGAACCCTTCTCGTTCCAGTTTGGGCCCCCCAGCCTTTGCCTTCCAGGCCCGGACCCCCAGCCCATGTCTTCCAGGCATGGCCCCAAACCCTTCTCGTTCACGTTTTGGCCCCCTAGCCTTTGTCTTCCAGGTCTGACCTGGCACCCTTCTCATTCCAGTGTCTGTACCACAGACTTTGACTTCCATCATAGAGGCAGCGTGGCTCAGTGGAAAGAGCCCGGATCCACTGATTCTCAGCTGTGTGACCTTGGGCAAGACACTTTACTTCTCTGTCCCTCAGTTACCTCATCTGTACAGTGGAGATGAAGACTGTGAGCCCTACTTGGGACAACCTGATTATCTGCCCCAGCGCTTAGAACAGTGCTTGGCACATAGTAAGCATTTAACAAATGCCAATATTATTATTATTATCATTATCCCTGTCCCAGTTACCTTCTCTACCACATTTTACCACCCCCCGATTTTTGCCTGGCCCCGAACAGTTTTCGCTCCAGTTTTGGCCCCCCAGCTTTTGTCTTGCAGGCCGGGCTCCGAACTCTCTTCATTCCAGTTTGGGCCTCCCAGCCCTTGCCTGGCAGGGCTGGCCCCGAACCGTTCTTGTTCCAGGTTTGGGCCCCCAACATTTGCCTTCTAGAACAGGCTCTGAACCCTTCCCTTTCCATTCTTGCCCCCCAGCTGTTGCCTTGCAGGTTTGGCCCCGAGCCCTATTTGAACCGGTTTTTGCCCCGCAGGCTTTACCTTCCAGGCCCGGCTCCCCAACCTTTGCTTTCCAAGCCTATCCCTGGACCCTTCTCTTTCCAGTTTTGGCCCCCCATCCTTTGCCTTTCTGGCCTGCCCAAGATCCCTTCTCGTTCCAGTTTAGGTCCCCCAGACTATGCATTCCCGGCATGGCCCCGAACACTTTTCATTCCTGTTTAGCCTCCACAGCCTTTGCCTGACAGTTCTGACCCCCCCAGCCTTTGCCTTCAAGGCCTGACCCCGAACCCTTCTCGTTCCAGTTTGGCCCCCCAGCATTTGCCTTCCAGGCCTGGCCCCAAACCCTTCTCGTTCTAGTTTTGGCCAAACAGCCTTTGCCTTCCAGGTCTGCCCCAGATCACTTCTAGTTCCAGTTTTGGCCCCGTAGCCTTTGGATCCCAGGCCTGGTCCCCCAGCAATTGTCTTCAAAGCCTGGCCCCAAACCCTTTACGTTCCAGTTTTGGGCAGTCAGGCTTTGCCTTCCAGGGGTGGCTCCGAACCGTTCTCGCTCCAGTTTTGGCCCCCTAGCCTTTTCATTCCATGCTTGGGCCCAAACCCTTCCCGTTTCAATTTTGCCCTCCAGCCTTTGCCTTCCATACCTAGCCCCAAACCCTTTTCACTATAGTTTAGGCCCCCCACGTTTACCCTTCCAGGACTGGCCCTGAACTGTTATTGTTCCAGGCCTGGACCCCACAGCCTTTGCCTTCCAGGTCTGGCCCCAAACCCTTCTCGTTCCAGTTTAGGCTTCCCTGGCTTACTCTTCCAGGCCTAGCCATGAACCCTTCTTTTTCCAGGCCTGGCCTCATAGCCTTAGCCTTTCAGGCCTGGGACCCAAGCCTTTACCTTCCATGCTTGGCCCCAAACCCTTCTTGCTCCAGTTTAGGCCCCCCAGGTTTACCCCCCAGGCCTGGCCCCGAACCCTTCTTGTTCCAGGCCAGGCTCCCTAGCCGTAGCCTTTCGGGGCTGGCCCCCCAGGCTTTGCCTTCCAGGCCTGAAACTGAAACTTTTCCTTTCCAGGTTTGGCCTTCCAGCCTTTGCCTTCCAGGTCTGGCCTCGACTCTTTCTCGTTACAGATTCGGCACCTCAGCCTTTATATTCCAGGCCTGTTCTCAAACCCATCTAGGTCCTGGTTTGGACCCCCAGCCTTGGCATAACGGGCCTGGATCCTTACCATTCTCCTTCCAGTTTTGGTTCCCCAACATTTCCCTTGCAGGACTGCCCCAGGTCCCTTCTCATTCCTGTTTTGGCCCCCCAGTCTTTGCCTTCCTGGCCTGATCCTTAATGCTTCGAGTTCCTATTTTGTTCCCCAAGCCTTTGCCTTCCAGGCCTGGCCCCGAACTATTCTTGTTCCAGTTTCCCCCCACCCCCAACCCCAGCCTTCGCATTCCGAACCTGGCGCCGAACCTTTCTCGTAGCAGTTTTGGAGCCCCAGGGTTTGTCTTCCAAGCCTGGCCTCCCAGCCACTGCTTTCCAGGACTGCCCCCGAACCCTTCGCATTCCAGTTTTGCTCCACTAGACTTTGCTTTCGAGGCCAGGTCCCAAACCCTTCTCGTTCCACTTTTGGTCCACCAGCTTTTGCCTTCCATGCCTGGAACTGTACCCTTCTCTTTCCAGTTCTGGCCCCCCAGCCTTTGCATTCCAGGCCTGGCCCCAAACCCTTCTCATTCCAGGTGTGGGCCCCAGGCTTTGCCTTCCCAGCCTGGAACCCAAGCCTTTGCCATCCAGGTCTGGTCTTAAATCCTTCTCATTCCAGCTTAGGCTCCCCAGGCTTACTCTTCCAGACCTGTCCCTGAAGCTTTCTTGTTCCAGGCCTGGCCTCCTAGCCTTAGCCTTTCAGGTCTGGTCCCCATTCCTATGCCTTTGAGGTCTGGTCCCAAACCCTTCTCATTCCAGCTTAGGACCCCCAGGCTTACTCTTCCAGGCCTGGCCCTGAACCTGTCTTTTTCCAGGCCTGGGTCCCCAGCCTTTGCCTTCCATGCCTGGCCCCAAACCCTTCTTGCTCCAGTTTAGGCCCCTCAGGTTTATCCTTCCAGGCCTGGCCCTGAAACCTTCTTGTTCCAGGCCTGGCCCCTTAGCCTTAGCCTTTCAGGCCTGGCCTCCCAGCCTTTGCCTTCCAGGCCTGGCCTCGAATCTTTCTCGTTACATATTCGGCACCTCAGCCTTTTTCTTCCTGGCCTGTTCCCAAACCATTGCCATGAAGCCTTCTCTTTCCATTTTTGCCACACACCCCCGCCCCTCCCAGGCCCAGGCTTTGCATTCCAAGCCTGACTTAAAACCCTTCTCTTTCCAGTTTTGGCCTCCCAGCCTTCGAGTTACAGGCCTAGACCCCCAGCCTTTGCCTTCCACACCTGGCCCCAAAGCTTTATCTTTCCAGTTTGGGCCCCACAGTCTTTCCCTTCCATGCAGGGTCGCAAACCCTTCTCCTTCCAGTTTTGCCCCCCAGCATTTGCCTTCCCGGCCTGACCCCGAATCCTTCTCACTCCACTTTTGGCCCCCAGCCTTTAATTGCAGGTCTGACCCAGAACCTTTCTCTTTCCAGTTTTGACCCGCCAGCCTCTGACTTCCAGGCCTGGTTCCCCAGCCTTTGTCTTCGAAACCTTGCCAAGAACTCTTTTTGTTTCAGGTCTGACTCCCCTAGTCTTTGCCTTCCAAACCTGACCCCAAAGGTTTCTCTTCCCAGTTTTGGCCCCGCAGCCTTTCCTGTCCAGGCCTGGCCACAAACCCTTCTCCTTCCAGTTTTGTCCCCCAGCCTTTGCCTTCCATGCCTGGCCCGAACCCTTCTTATTCCAGCTTGGGCCTCCCTTTGCCTTTGCCTTTGCCTTTGGCTTGCAGGCATGTCCTCGAACCATTCTCGTTCCAATTTTGGCCTCCCAGGCTTTGCCTTCTAGGCCTGGCCTGAACCTTTCTCTTTCCAGTTTTGGCCCCCAGCCTTTGCCTTCCAGGCCTGGCCCCAAACCCTGTTATTTCCGGTTTTGTCCCCCAGCCTTTGTCTTCCAGGCTTTCCTCGAAGCTTTCGCGTTACAGATATGGCACCTCAGTCTTTTTCTTCCAGGCCCGTTTCCAAACCCAACTTGTTTCAGGTTTGGCCCCCCAGCTTTTGCATAACTGGCCTGGCTCTTTACTCTTCTCCTTCCAGTTTTGGTTCCCCAACATTTACCTTCCAGGACTACCCTAGAAACCTTCTCATTCCTGTTTGGGCCCCCCAGTCTTTGCCTTCCTGGCCTGATCCCTAATGCTTCGAGTTCCTGCTTTGCCCCCCAAGCCTTTTTCTTCCAGATCGGGCCCTGAACCCTTCCCTTTCCAGGCCTGCCCCCCCGCCCCCAGCCTTTGCCTTCCAGGCCTGACCCCGAACCTTTCTTGTTCCAGTTCCCCTCCGCCACCCACCCCAGCCTTTGCATTCCGGACCTGGCGCCGAACCTTTCTCGTACCAGTTTTGGCGCCCCAGGTTTTGTCTTCCAAGCCTGGCTCCCCAGCCACCGCTTTCCAGGTCTGGCCCCTAACCCTTCTCATTCCAGTTTTGCTCCACTACACTTTGCTTTCCAGGCCTGGTCCCAAAACCTTGTCTTCCACTTTTGGTCCACCAGCCTTTGCCTTCCATGCCTGGAACCATACCCTTCTCTTTCCAGTTTTGGCCCCCAAGGCTTTGCATTCCAGGCCTGGCCCTGAACGTTTCTCATTTCAGGCCTGACCCCCAAGACCATTGCATTCCAGGCCTGGCGCCGAATCTTTCTCCTTCCAATTTTCGCCCCTGAGCCTTTGTTTTCTAGGCCTGGCCCCAAATCCTTCTCATTCCAGTTTTGGCCCCTCAGGCTTTGCCTTCCAAGCCTGGAACCCCAGCCTTTGTCTTCCAGGTCTGGTCCCAAACCCTTTTCATTCCAGCTTAGGCCCCCCAGGCTTCCTCTTCCAGGCCTGGCCCTGAACCCTTCTTGTTCCTGGCCTGGCTTCCTAGCCTTAGCCTTTCAGGCCTGGCCCCCAGCCTTTGCCTTCCATGCCCGGCCCCAAACCCTTTTCGCTCCATTTGAGTTCCCCCCAAGGTTTACGCTTCCACGACTGGCCCTGAACCCTTCTTGATCCAGGCCTAGCCCCCAAGTCTTTGCCTTCCATGTCTGACCCCAAACCCTTCTTGTTCCAGTTATGGCCCCCCATGCTTTGCTTCCAGTCGTGGCCCTGAACCCTTCTCTTTCCAGGTTTGGCCCCCGAGCTTTTGCCTTCCAGGTCTGGCCTGAAACCTTCTCGTTCCAGTTTTGCCCGTCACCAACCTTTACCTTCCAGCCCTGCCCCAGAACCCTTCTCGTTCTAGGATTGACCCCCCAGCTTATGCCTCCCAGGCATGACCCCGAACCCTTCTTATTCCAGGTCTGACCCCCCCCCCCCACCCAGCCTTTGCCTTCCAGGTCTTGCCCAAGACCCTTCTCTTACCAGGTTTGGCCTCCCAGATTTTTCCTTCCAGCTCTGGTCTAGAACCCTTCTTGTTCCAGTTTTGGTCCCCGAGCATTTGATTTCCAGGCCTGGCCCCAAACCATTCTCATTCCAGTTTTGGACCCCAGCCTTTGCATGCAGGCCTGGCCACTAACGATTTTTGTTCGAGGCCTGATCCTAGACCCCAGACTTTGCCTTCCAGGCCTGGCCCTGAACCCTTCTCATTCCAGGCCTGGCCTCCCCCAACATTTGCCTTCCAGGCCTGGCCCCGAACCTTTCTTGTTCCACTCCCCCCCGACCCCACCCCAGCCTTTGCATTCCAGACCGGATGCCAAACCTTTCTCGTACCAGTTTTGGCACCCCCGGGTTTGTCTTCCAAGCCTGGCCCCCCAGCAATTGCTTTCCAGCCTGGCCCCAAACCCTTCTCATTCCAGTTTTGCTCCACTACACTTTGCTTTCTAGGCCTGCTCCTAAAACCTTCTAGCTCCAGTTTTGGCCACCGAACCTTTGCCTTCCAAGTCTGGACCCCCAGCCATTGCCTTCCAGGCACGGCCATGAACCCTTCTCATTCCAGTATTGCCCCCCCACACCACCCTTTGCCTTTCAGGCCTGGCCCCGAACCCGTCTCATTCCAGGCCTGGCCCCCCAGCTTTTGCCTTCCAGAATTGGCCACCCAGCCTTTGCCTCCCAGGCTTGGTCCCGAACCCTTCTCAATCCAGTTTGGGGCCCCTAGCCTTTCTCTGGCAGGCCTGTTCCCAAACACATCTTTTTCCAGTTTCAGCCCCTCAGCCTTCGCATTCCAGGCCTGGCCATGAACACTTCTCCTTCCAGTTTAGGCCACCCAGCCTTTGCCTTCCAGGCTTGGCCCCGAATCCCTCTTGTTCCAGGACCGGTCCCCCACGCTTTCCCTTCCAGGCTGGCCCCGAACCCTTCTCATTCCAGTTTTACACCCGCAGCCTTTCCCTTTCTGACCCTGCGCCGAACTCTTCTAGTTCCAGTTTCATCCCCCCAACCTTTGTCTTTCAGACCTGGACCCCCAGCCCATGCCTTCCAGGCATGGCCCCAAACGCTTCTCGTTCAGGTTTTAGCAGCCTAGCCTTTGCCTTCCAGGTCTGACCTGGTACCCTTCTCATTCCAGTGTCTGTCCCACAGACTTTGACTTCCATCATAGAGGCAGCGTGGCTCAGTGGAAAGAACCCGGGCTTAGGAGTCAGAGGTCATGGATTCTAAACCTGGATCCGCTGATTGTCAGCTGTGTGACCTTGGGCAAGTCACTTCACTTCTCTGTCCCTCAGTTACCTCATCTGTTAAATGGGGATGAAGACTGTGAGCGTTACTTGGGACAACCTGATTATCTGCCCGAGCGCTTAGAACAGTGCTTGGGACATAGTAAGCACTTAACAAATACCAATATCATTATTATTATTATTATCCCTGTCCCAGGACCCTTCTCTACCATATTTTACCACCTTCCCATTTTTGCCTGGCCCCAAACCCTTCTCGTTCCAGTTTTGGCCCCCCAGCATTTGCCTTCCAGGCCTGGCCCCAAACCCTTCTCGTTCTAGTTTTGGCCAAACAGCCTTTGCCTTCCAGGCCTGCCCCAGATGACTTCTCGTTCCAGTTTTGGCCCCCTAGCATCCCAGGCCTGATCCCCGAGCAATTACCTTCAAGACCTGGCCCCAAGCCGTTTTCGTTCCAGTTTTGGGCAGTCAGGCTTTGCCTTCTAGGGCTGGCTCTGAACCGTTCTCGCTCCAGTTTTGGCCCCCCAGCCTTTTCATTCCATACTTGGGCACAAACCCTTCCCGTTTCAATTTTGCCCTCCAGCCTTTGCCTTCCGTACCTGGCCACAAACCCTTTTTACTCCAGTTTAGGCCCCAAGGTTTACCCTTTCAGGACTGGTCCTGAACCCTTCTTGTTCGAGGCTTGGCCGCCCCAGCCTTTGCTTTCCAGGTCTGGGCCAAACCCTTCTCGTTCCTGTTTAGGCCCCCCAGGCTTACTCTTCCAGGCCTGGCCATGAACCCTTCTTTTTCCAGGCCTGGCACCCTAGCCTTAGCCTTTCAGGCCCGGGCTCCCTGCCTTTGCCTCCCGGCCTGGCCTCGAATCTTTCTCGTTACAGATTCAGCACCTCAGCCTTTTTCTTCCAGGCCTGTTCCCAAACACTTGCCCTGAACCCTTCTCTTTCCATTTTTGCCACACACCCCCACTCCTCCCCGGCCCAGGCTTTGCCTTCCAGGCCTGACTCAAAACCCTTCTCTTTCTAGTTTTGGCCTGCCAGCCTTTGAGTTACAGGCCTGGACCCCCAGCCTTTGCCTTCCAGACCTGGCCCCAAACCTTTATCTTTCCAGTTTGAGCCCCACAGTCTTTCTCTTCCAGGCCTGGTCTCAAACCCTTCTCCTGCCAGTTTTGCCCCACAGCATTTGCCTTCCAGGCCTGGCCCCGAATCCTTCTTACGCTACTTTCGTCCCCCAGCCTTTAATTGCAGGACTGACTCAGAACATTTCTCTTTCCAGTTTTGGCCCGTCAGTCTTTGCCTTCCAGGCCTGGTTCCCCAGCCTTTTTCTTCCAAGCTTTGCCAAGAACCGTTCTTGGTTCAGGCCTGGCTCCTCTAGTCTTTGCCTTCCAGACCTGGCCCCAAACGTTCCTCTTTCCAGTTTGTGCCCCGCAGCCTTTCCTGTCCAGACCTGGCACAAACCCTTCTCCTTCCAGTTTTGCCCCCCAACCTCTGCCTTCCATGCCTGGCCCTAACCCTTCTTATTCCAGTTTGGGCCTCCCTTTGCCTTTGCCTTTGCCGTAGCCTTGCAGGCATGTCCCCAAACCATTCTCGTTCCAATTTTGGTCTCCCAGGCTTTGCCTTCTAGGCCTGGCCTGAACTTTCTCTTTCCAGTTTTGGCCCCCAGCCTTTAGCTTCCAGGCCTGGCCCACCTGCCTTTGCCTTCCAGTCCTGCTATTTCCCGTTTTGTCCCCCTCAGCATTTGCCTTCCAGGCCTGGCCCCAAACACTTCTCATTCTAGTTTTGGCCAAACAGCCTATGCCTTCCAGGCCTGCCCCAGATCACTTCTAGTTCCAGTTTTTGCCCCCTAGCCTTTGTATCCCAGGCCTGGTCTCCCAGGAATTGCCTTCCACGTCTGGCCCCAAACCCTTTTCGTTCCAGTTTTGGGCAGTCAAGCTTTGCTATCCAGGGGTGGCTCCGAACTGTTCTCGCTCCAGTTTTGGCCCCCTAGCCTTTTCATTCCATACTTGGGCCCAAACCCTTCCCATGTCAATTTTCCCCTCCAGCCGTTGCCTTCCATACCTGGCCCCAAACCTTTTTCGCTCCAGTTTAGGGCCCCCAGGTTTACCCTTCCAGGACTGGCCCTGAACCCTTCTTGTTCCAGGCCTGGCCGCCTCAGCTTTTGCCTTCCAGATGTGGCCCCAAACCCTTCTCATTCCAGTTTAGGCCCCCCAGGTTTACCCTTCCAGGCCTGGTCCTGAACTCTTCTTGTTCCAGGCCTGGCTCGCTAGCCTTTGCCTTCCAGGCCTGAAACCGAACCTTTCTCTTTCCAGGTTTGGCCTCCCAGCCTTTGTCTTCCAGGCCTTTCCTCGAATCTTTCTCGTTACAGATTCCGCACCTCAGCCTTTTTCTTCTAGGCCTGTTCTCAATCCCATCTCGTTCCAGGTTTGGCCAACCAGCCTTTGCCTAACTGGCTTGTCTCCTTACCCTTCTCCTTCAAGTTTTGGTTCTCCCACATTTCCCTTCCAGGACTGCCCCAGGTCCCTTTTCATTCCTGTTTTGCCCCCCCCCCCCAGTATTTGCCTTCCTGGCCTGATCCTTAATGTTTCGAGTTCCTATTTTGCCCCCCAAGCCTTTGCCTTCCAGGCCTGGCCCCGAACCTTTCTTGTTCCAGTTTACCCCCACCCCCGACTCCAGC
Organism: Ornithorhynchus anatinus; assembly: GCF_004115215.2. NCBI lineage: Eukaryota > Metazoa > Chordata > Mammalia > Monotremata > Ornithorhynchidae > Ornithorhynchus > Ornithorhynchus anatinus. Next base: position 466,186 of record NW_024396937.1, on the reverse strand, counting down.
CTTTGCATTCCAGACCTGGTGCCGAACCTTACTCGTACCAGTTTTGGCGCCCCGGTGTTTGTCTTCCAAGCCTGGCCTCCCAGCCATTGCTCTCCAGGACTGCCCCCGAACCCTTCTCATTCCAGTTTTGCTCCACTAGACTTTGCTTTCTAGGCCTGGTCCCAAAACCTTCTCGTTCCACTTTGGGTCCAACAGCTTTTGCCTTCCATGCCTGGAACTGTACCCTTCTCTTTCCAGTTCTGGCCCCCCAGCCTTTGCATTCCAGGCCTGGCCCCAAACCCTTCTCATTCCAGTTTTGGCCCCCCAGGCTTTGCCTTCCAAACCTGGAACCCCAGGCTTTGCCTTCCAGATCTGGCCCCAAAGCCTTCTCATTCCAGCTTAGCCCCCACCCCCAGGCTTAATCTTCCAGGCCTGGCCCTAAACCTGTCTTGTTCCAGACCTGGCCCCCCCAGGCTTTGTCTTACATGCCTGGCCCCAAGCCCTTCTTGCTCCACTTTAAGCCTACCAGGTTTACCCTTCCAGGCCTGGCCCTGAACCCTTTTTGTTCCAGGCCTGGCCCCAAACCCTTCTTGCTCCACTTTAAGCCTCCCAGGTTTACCCTTCCAGGCCTGGCCCTGAACCCTTTTTGTTCCAGGCCTGGCCCCATAGCCTTAGCCTTCCAGGCTTGGCCCCTCTGCCTTTGCCTTCCATTCCTGGCGCCGAACCCTGCTATTTCCCGTTTTGTCCCCCAGGCCTTCGTCTTCCAGGCCTTTCCTCGAATCTTTCTCGTTACAGATATGGCACCTCAGACTTTTTCTTCCAGGCCTGTTCTCAAAGCCATCTCGTTTCAGGTTTGGCCGCCCAGCCTTTGCCTAACTGGCCTGGCTCCTTACTCTTCTCCTTCCAGTTTTGGTTCCCCAACACTTCTCTTCCAGGAGTACCCCAGAAACCTTCTCATTCCTGTTTTCGCCCCCTAGTCTTTGCCTTCCTGGCCTGATCCCTAATGCTTCGAGTTCCTGTTTTGCCCCCCCCCAAGCCTTTGCCTTCCAGGCCTGGCCCCGAACCTTTCTTGTTCCAGTTCCCCCTCACGCCCACCCCCAGCCTTTGCATTCCAGACCTGGCACCGAAAATTTCTCGTACCAGTTTGGGCCCCCCAGGGTTTAATTTCCAAGACTGGCCCCCTAGCCATTGCTTTCCAGGTCTGGCCCTGAACCCTTCGCAATCCAGTTTTGCTCCACTACATTTTGCTTTCTAGGCCTGGTCCCAAAACCTTCTAGTTCCAGTTTTGGCCACCGAGCGTTTGCCTTCCAAGTCCGGATCCCCAGCCAATGCCTTCCAGGCATGGCCACGAACCCTTCTCATTCCAGTATTGCTCCCCCCAGCCTTTGTCTTTCAGGCCTGGCCCCGAACCCGTCTCATTCCAGGCCTGTCCCCCAGCTTTTGCCTTCCAGAATTGGCCACTCAGCCTTTGCCTTTCAGACTTGGTCCCGAACCCCTCTCATTCCAGTTTGGGGCCCCAAGCCTTTCCCTTGCAGGCCTGTCCCCGAACACATCTCTTTCCAGTTTAGGTTACCCAGCCTTCGCCTTCAAGGCCTGGCCTGAACCCTTCTTGTTCCAGTTTAGGCCACCCAGCCTTTCCCTTCCAGGCATGGCCACGAATCCCTCTTGTTCCAGGCCCAATCCCCAAGGCTTTCCCTTCCAGGCTGGTCCCGAACCCTTCTCGTTCCAGTTTTACACCCTCAGCCTTTCCCTTTCTGACCTTGCCCCGAACTCTTCTCGTTCCAGTTTCATCCCCCCAGTCTTTGCCTTCCAGGCCAGGCCCGAACCCTTCTCGTTCCAGTTTGGGCCCCCCAGCCTTTGCCTTCCAGGCCTGGACCCCCAGCCCATGTCTTCCAGGCAGGGCCCCAAACCCTTCTCGTTCAAGCTTTGGCCCCCCAGCCTTTGCCTTCCAGGCACCCTTCTCATTCCAGTGTCTGTCTCACAGACTTTGACTTCCATCACAGAGGCAGTGTGCCTCAGTGGAAAGAGCCCAGGCTTGGGAGTCAGAGGTCATGGATTCTAATCCTGGATCCACTGATTGTCAGCTGGGTGACCTTGGGCAAGTCACTTCACTTCTCTGTCCCTCAGTTACCTCATCTGTAAAATGGGGATGAAGACTGTGAGCCCTACTTGGGACAACCTGATTATCTGCCCCTGCCCTTAGAACAGTGCTTGGCACATAGTAATCACTTAACAAATACCAATATTATTATCATTATTATCCCTTTTCCAGGACCCTTCTCTACCATATTTTACACTCCCCCGCGATTTTGTCTGGCCCCGACCACTTCTCGCTCCAGTTTTGGCCCCCTAGCCTTTGCCGTGCAGGCCGGGCTCCAAACTCTCTTGATTCCGGTTTGGGCCTCCCAGCCTTTGCCTGGCAAGGCTGGCTCCGAACCTTTCTTGTTGCAGGTTTGGCCCCCTAACCTTTGCCTTCTAGGACTAGCTCCGAACCCTTCCATTTGCATTCTTGGCCACCCCCCAAGCTGTTGCGTTGCAGGTTTGGCCCCGAGCCCTATTAGAACCGGTTTTGGCCCCTCAGCCTTTGCCTTCCAGGCCTGGCCCTGAACCCTTATTGCTACAGATTGGTCACCCCAGCCTTTGCTGCGTTTCAGACCTGACCCCAAACCCTTTTCATTGCAGCTTTGGCCCCCCAACCTTTGCCTTACTGGCCTGCTCAAGATCCCTTCTCGTTACAGTTTAGGGCCCCCAGCCTCTGCATTCCCGGCATGGCCCCGAACACTTTTCGTTCCTCCACAGCCTCCACGGCCTTTGCCTGACAATTCTGACCTCCCCAGCCTTTGCCTTCAAGGCTTGACCCTGAACCCTTCTCGTTCCAATTTTGGCCCCCAAGCGTTTGCCTTCCAGACCTGGCCCCAAATACGTCTCGTTCTAGTTTTGGCCAAGCAGCCTTTACCTTCCAGGCCTGCCCCAGGTCACTTTTGGTTCCAGTTTTGGTCTCCTGGCCTTTGCATCCCAGGCCTGGTCCCCCAGCTATTGCCTTCAAGGCCTGACCCCAAAACCTTTTCGATCCAGTTTTGGGCAGTCAGGCCTTGCCTTCCAGGGCTTGCTCCCAACCGTTCTCGCTCCAGTTTTGCCCCCCCCCCAGCCTTTCCATTCCATGCTTGGGCCCAAACCCTTCCCGTGTCAATTTTCCCCTCCAGCCTTTGCCTTCCATACCTAGCCCCAAACCCTTTTCACTCCAGTTTAGGCACCCCAGGGATACCCTTCCAGGACTGGCCCTGAACTCTTCTTGTTGCAGGCCTGGCCGCCTCCGCCTTTGCCTTCCAGGTCTGGCCCCAAACCCTTCTCGTTCCAGTTTAGGCCCCCCAGTCTTACTCTTCTGGCCTGGCCAGGAACCCTTCTTTTCCCAGGCCTGGCCCCCTAGAATTAGCCTTTCAGGTCTGGGCCCCCAGCCTTTGCCTTCCATGCCTGGCCCAAAATCTTTCTTGCTCCAGTTTAGCGCCCCCAGGTTTACCCTTCGAGGCCTGGCCCTCAACCCTTGTTTTTCCAGGCCCGGTGCCTCCAGCCTTTGCCTTCCAGGTGTGGCCCCAAACCCTTCTTTCTCCAGGTTAGGCCCCCTCGGATTTCCCTTCTAGGCCAGGACCTGTACCCTTCGTGTTCCAGGCCTGGCCCCCTAGCCTTAGCCTTTCAGGTTTGCCTTCCAGATCTGGCCTTGAATCTTTCTCGTTAACAGATTCCGCACCTCAGCCTGTTTCTGCCAGGCCTGTTTCATACCCTTGCCCTGAGCCCTTCTCTTTCCATTTTTGCCACACACCCCCGCCCTTACCCGGCCCAGGCTTTGCCTTCCAGGCCTGGTCCAAAACCCTTCTCTTTCCAATTTTGCCCTCCCAGCCTCTGAGTAACAGGTCTGAAGCCCCAGTCTTTGCCTTCCACACCTGGCCCCAAAGCTTTATCTTTCCAGTTTGAGCCCCACAGTATTTCCCTTCCAGGCCTGGTCGCAAACCCTTCTCCTTCCAGTTTTGCCCCCCAGCATTTGCCTTCCAGGCCTGGCCCCGCATCCTTCTCACTTCACTTTTGGCCCCCGGCCTTTAATAGCAGGTATGACTCAGAACCTTTCTCTTTCCAGTTTTGGCCCTCCAGCCTTTGACTTCCAGGCCTGGTTCCCCAGCCTTTGTCTTCCAAGCCTTGCCAAGATCCTTTCTTGATCAGGCCTGGCTCCCCTAGTCTTTGCCTTCCAGACCTGGTTCCCCAGCCTTTGTCTTCCAAGCCTTGCCAAGATCCTTTCTTGATCAGGCCTGGCTCCCCTAGTCTTTGCCTTCCAGACCAGGTCCCAAACTTTTGTCTTTCCAATTTTGGCCCCGTAGCCTTTCCTGTCCAGGCTTGGCCACAAACCCTTCTCCTTCCAGTTTTGCCGCCCAGCCTTTACCTTCCATGACTTGCCCGAACCCTTCTTATTCCAGGTTAGGCCTCCCTTTGCCTTTGCCTTTGCCTTTGCCTTTGGCTTGCAGGCATGTCCCCGAACCATTCTCGTTCCAATTTTGGCCTCCCAGGCTTTGTCTTCTAGACCTGCCCTGAACCTTTCTCTTTCCAGTTTTGGCCCCCCAGCCTTTGCCTTCCAGGCCTGGCCTACCTGCCTTTGCCCTCCAGTCCTGTCCCCCAATCCTGATATTTCCGGTTTTGTCCCCCCAGCCTTTGTCTTCCAGGCCGTTCCTCGAAGCTTTCTCGTTACAGATATGGCACCTCAGCCTTTTTCTTCCAGGCCTGTTCCCAAACCCATGTTGTTTCAGGGTTGACCCCCTAGCCTTTGCCTAACTGGCCAGGCTCCTTACTCTTCTCCTTGCAGTTGGGGTTCCATAAAATTTCCCTTCCAGGACTACCCCAGAAACCTTCTCATTCCTGATTTGGCCCCCCAGTCTTTGCCTTCCAGGCCTCATCCCTAATGCTTCGAGTTCCTGTTTTGCCCCCCAAGCCTTTGTCTTCCAGGCCTGGCCCTGAACCCTTCTCGTTCCAGGGCTGGCTCTCCCAGCCTTTGCCTTCCAGGCCTGGCTCCTCCAAACTTTGTCTTCCAAGCCTGGCCCCGCACCTTTCTTGTTCCAGTTCCCCCTGACCCCCCACCCCAGCCTTTGCATTCCAGACCTGGCACGGAACCTTTCTCGTACCAGTTTTGGCCCCACAGAGTTTGTCTGAAAAGCCTGGCCCCCCAGCCATTGCTTTCCAAGTCTGACCCCGAACCCTTCTCTTTTCAGTTTTGCTCCACTACACTTTGCTTTCCAGGCTTGGTCCCAAAACCTTGTCGTTCTACTTTTGATCCATCAGCTTTTGCTTTCCATGCCTGGAACCGTACCCTTCCCTTTCCAGTTTTGGCCTCCAGCCTTTGCATTCTTGTCCTGGCCCAGAACTTTTCTCGTTTCAGGCCTGTCCCTCCCACCATTGCCTTCCAGGCCTGGCCCCGACCCTTTCTCGTTCCAATGGTGGCCCCTGAGGCTTTGTCTTCTAGGCCTGTCCCCAAACCCTTCTCATTCCAGTTTTGGCCCCCCAGGTTTGCCATCCAAGCCTGGAACCCCAGCCTATGCCTTCCAGGTCTGGCCCCAAACCCTTTTCCTTCCAGCTTAGGCCCCCCAGGCTTACTCTTCCAGGCCTGGCCCTGAAACCTTCTTGTTCCGGGCCTGAATCCCTAGCCTTAGCCTTTCAGGCCTGGACCCCCATCCTTTGTCTTCCATGCCTGGCCCCAAACCCTTTTCACTCTAGTTTAGGCCCCCCAGGTTTACCCTTCCAGGACGGGCCCTGAACCCTTCTCGTTCCAGGCCAGGCCCCCCGAGCCTTTGCCTTCCAGGACTGGCCCCGCACCTTTCTTGTTCCAGTTAACCCCCACCCCCGACCCCAGCCTTCGCATTCCTGACCTGTCCCCGAACCTTTCTCGTACCAGTTTTGGCGCCACAGAGTGTGTCTTAAAAGCCTGGCCCCCCAACCATTGCTTTCCAAGTCTGGCCCCAAACCCTTCTCATTCCAGTTTTGCTCCACTACACTTTGCTCTCCAGGCCTGGTCCCAAAACCTTCTCGTTCCACTTATGGCCCACCAGCTTTGGCCTTCCATGCCTGGAACAGTACCCTTCTCTTTCCAGTTTTAGCCCCCCAGCCTTTGCATTCCAGGCCTGGCCCTGAACGTTTCTCGTTTTGCCCCCCGCCAGCCTTTGCCTTCCAGCCCTGCCCCAGTTCCCTTCTTTTTCCAGGATTGGCCCCCAGCCTATGCCTCCCAGGCATGGCGCCCCAGTCTTTGCCTTCCAGGTCTGGCCCCGAACCGATCCTGTTCTAGTTCTGGCCCCCTGCCTTTGTGTTCCAGGTCTGGCCCAAGACCGTTCTCTTTCCAGGTTTGGCCTCCCAGCCTTTAATTTCCAGCCCTGTCCAGAACCCTCTTTGTTTCAGTTTAGGCCACCCAGCCTTTACCTTCCAGGCCTGGCCACGAATCCCTCTTGTTCCAGGCCTGGTCCCCCAGGCTTTCTCTTCCAGGCTGGCCCCGAACCCTTCTCATTCCATTTTTACACCCCCAGCCTTTCCCTTTCTGACCTTGCCCCAAACCTTTCTCGTTCCAGTTTCATCCCCCCAGTTTGGCCTTCCAGGCCAGGCCCGAACCCTTCTCGTTCCAGTTTGAGCACCACAGCAATTGCCTTCCAAGCCTGCACCCCCAGCCCAAGTCTTCCAGGAATGGCCCCAAACCCTTCTCTTTCAGGTTTTGGCCCCCTAGCCTTTGCCTTCCAGGTCTGACCTGGCACCCTTCTCATTCCAGTGTCTGTCTCACAGACTTTACCTTCCACCATAGAGGCAGCCTGGCTCAGTGGAAAGAGCCCAGGCTTGGGATTCAGAAGTCATGGATTCTAATCCTGGACCCACTGATTGTCAGCTGTGTGACCTTGGGCAAGTCACTTCACTTCTCTGTCTCTCAGTTACCTCATCTGTAAAATTGGGATGAAGACTTTGAGCCCTACTTGGGACATCCTGATTATCTGTCCGAGTGCTTAGAACATTGCTTTGCACATAGTAAGCACTTAACAAATACCAATATATTATCATTATTATCCCTTTCCCAGGACCCTTCTCTACCATATTTTACCAGGCCCCCCCCCCATTTTTGCCTGGCCCCGAACACTTCTCGTTCCAGTTTTGGCCCCCCAGCATTTGCCTTGCAGGCCGGGCTCCGAACTCTCTCCATTCCAGTTTGGGCCTCCCAGCCTTTCCCTGGCAGGGCTGGCCCCGAACCCCTCTTGTTCCAAGTTTGGCCCTCCAACCTTTGCCTTCTAGGATTGGCTCCGAACCCTTCCCTTTCAATTCTTGGCCCCCGCAGCTGTTGCCATGCAGGTTTGGCCCCGAGCCGTATTTGAACCAGTTTTGGTCCCTCAGCCTTTACCTTCCGGGCCCGGCTCCCCAACCTTTGCTTTCCAAACCTGACCCTGGACCCTTCTCTTTCCAGTTTTGCCGCCCCCCGCAGTCTTTGCCTTCCAGGCCTGACCTTGAACCCTTGTTGCTACAGATTAGTCACCCCAGCCTTTGCTGCGTTTCAGACCTGACCCCAAACCCTATTCTTTCCAGTTTTGGTCCCCCAACCTTTGCCTTTCTGGCCTGCCCAAGATCCCTTCTCGATCCAGTTTAGGCCCCCCAGCCTCTGCATTCCCGGCATGGCCCCGAACCCTTCTCGTTCCAGTTTTGGCCCCCCAATATTTGCCTTCCAGGGCTGGCCCCAACCCTTTCTCGTTCTAGTTTTGTCCAAACAGCCTTTGCCTTCCAGGCCCGCCGCAGATGACTTCTCGTTCCAGTTTTGGCCCCCTAGCCTTTGCATCCCAGGGCTGGTCACCCAGCAATTGCCTTTAAGACCTGGCCCCAAACCCTTTTCTTTCCAGTTTTGGGCAGTCACGCTTTGCCTTCCAGGGATGGCTCCGAACCGTTCTCGCTCCAGTTTTGGCCCCCCAGCCGTTTCATTCCATTCTTGGGTCCAAACCCTTCCCGTTTCAATTTTGCCCTCCAGCCTTTGCCTCCCATATCTAGCCCCAAACCTTTTTCACTCCAGTTTAGCCCCCCGAGGGATACCCTTCCAGGACTGGCCCTGAACCCTTCTTGTTCGAGGCCTGGCCCCCCCAGCCTTTGCCTTCCAGGTCTGGCCCTAAACCCTTCTCGTTCCAGTTTAGGCCCCCCAGGCTTACTCTTTCTGGCCTGGCCATGATCCTTTATTTTTCCAGGCTTGGCCCCTAGCCATAGCCTTTCAGGCCTGTGCCCCCAGCCTTTGCCTTCCACGCCTGGCCCCAAACACTTCTTGCTCCACTTTAGGCCCCCCAGGTTTACCCTTCCAGGCCTGGCCCTGAACCCTTCTTGTTCCTGGCCTGGCCCCCTAGCCTTAGCCTTTCAGGCCTGAAACCGAACCTGTCTCTTTCCAGGTTTGGCCTCTCAGTCTTTGCCTTCCAGGCCTGGCCTCGAATCTTTCTTGTTACCAATTCAGCACCTCAGCCTTTTTCTTCCAGGCCTGTTCTCAAATCCATCTCGTTCCAGGTTTGACCCACCAGCCTTTGCCTAACTCGCCTGGCTCCTTCCCCTTCTCTTCCCAGTTTTGATTCCCCAACATTTCCTTTCCAAGACTACCCCAGATCCCTTCTCATTCCTGTTTTGATCCTCCAGTCTTTGCCTTCCAGGCCTGATCCCTAATGCTTTGAGTTCCTGTTTTGACCCACAAGCCTCTGTCTTCCAGGGCTATTCCTGAACCCTTCTCGTTCCAGGCCTGCCCCCCCCCAGCCTTTGAGTTCCAGGCCTGGCCCAGAACCTTTCTTGTTCCAGTTCCCTCCCCCACCCCCCAACCTTTGTATTCCGGACCTGGCACCAAACCTTTCTCGTACCAGTTTTGGCGCCCCAGGGTTTGTCTTCCAAGCCTGGCCTCCCAGGCATTGCTTTCCAGGACTGGCCCCGAACCCTTCTCATTCCAGTTTTGCTCCACTAGACTTTGCTTTCCAGGCCTGGTCCCGAAGTCTTCTCGTTCCACCTTTGGTCTACCAGCTTTTGCCTTCCGTGTCTGGAACCGTAGCCTTCTGTTTCCAGTTTTGGGCCCCCAGCCTTTGCATTCCAGGTCTGCCCCCAAACTCTTCTTATTCCAGCTTAGACAGCCCAGGCTTACTCTTCCAGGCCTGGCCCTGAACCTTTCTTGTTCTAGGTCTGGCCCCCTAGCCTTAGCCTTTCAGGCCTGGCCCCCCAGCCTTTGCCTTCCATGCCTGGCTCCAAACCCTTTTGGCTCCAGTTTAGGCCCCCCAGGTTAACCCTTTCAGCACTGGCCCTGAACCCTTCTTGTTCCAGGCCTGGCCCCCCCAGGCTTACTCTTCCAGGCCGGGCCATGAACCCTTCTTTTTCCAAGCCTGGCCCCCCAGCCTTTGCCTTCCATGACTGGCCCCAATCTCTTCTCGCTCCAGTTTAGGCCGCCCAGGTTTACCCTTGCAGGCCTAACCCTGAACCCTTCATGTTCCAGTCCTGGCCCCCTAGCCTTAGACTTTCAGGCCAGGCCCCCGAGCCTTTGCCTTTCAGGCCTGAAACCGCACCCTTCTCTTTCCATTTTTGACCTCCCAGCCTTTGCCTTCCCGGCCTGGCATCAAACCCTTATCGTTCCAGTTTGGGCCCCTCAACCTTTGCATTCCAGGGCTGGCCCCGAACGCTTCTTATTGCGGTTTTGGCCTCCCAGGCTTTGCCTTCCCGTCCTGCCCCTGAACCCTTCTCTTTCCAGGTTTGGCCCCCACGTTTTTGCCTTCCCGGTCTGGCCTGAAACCTTCTCGTTCAGGTTTTGCCCCCAGCCAGCCATTGCCTTCCAGCCTTGCCCCAGAACCCTTCTCGTTCCACGATTGGCCTCCCATCCTTTACCTTCCAGCCCTGTCCAGAACCCTTCTTGTTCCAGTTTTGGCCCCCGAGCCTTTGCCTTCCAGGCCTGACCCCAAACCATTCTCGTTGCAGTTTTGATCCCCAACCTTTGCCATCCAGGCCTGGTCATTAAAGTTTCTCCTTCGAGACCTGACGTTTGACACCAGACCTTGCCTTCCAGGCATGGGCCTGAACCCTTCTCGTTCCAGGCCTGGCAACCCCCAGCCCTTGCCTTCCAGGCCTGGCCCCGAACCTTTCTTGTTCCAGTTCCCCCCCACCCCCACCCCAACCTTTGCATTTCAGATCTGGCGCCAAACTTTTCTCGTACCAGTTTTGGCGCCCCAGGGTTTGTTTTACGAGCTTGGCCCCCCAGCCATTGCTTTCTAGGTCTGGCCCCGAGTCCTTTGCATTCCAGTTTTGCACCACTACACTTTGCCTTCTAGCCACTACACTTTGCCTTCTAGGCCTGGTCCCTAAAGGTAGTTCCAGTTTTGTCCACCGAACCATTGCCTTCTAAGTCCGGACCCCCAGCCATTGCCTTCCAGGCATGGCCACGAACCCTTCTCATTCCAGTATTGCCCGCCTAGCCTTTGCCTTTCAGGTCTGGGCCCGAACCCGTCTCATTCCAGGCCTGCCCCCCTAGCCTTTGCCTTCCAGAATTGGCCACCCATCCTTCGCCTTCCAGGCTTGTTCCCCAGCCCTTTTCAATCCAGTTTGGGCCCCCTAGCCTTTCCTTGCAGGCCTGGCCCCGAACACTTATCTTTCCAGTTTTGGCCCTCCAGCCTTTGCCTTCCAGGCCTGGCCATGAACCCTTCTTGTTCCAGTTTAATGCCACCTAGCCTTTGCCTTCCAGGCCTGGCCACGAATTCCTCTTATTCCAGGCCTGGTCCCCCAGGCTTTCCCTTCCAGCCTGGCCCCGAACCCTTCTCATTTCAGTTTTACACCCCCTGCCTTTCCCTTTCTGACCTTGCCCCGAACTCTTTTAATTCCAGTTCCAGGCCAGGTCCGAACCCTTCTCGCTCCAGATTGGGCCCCCCAGCTTTTGCCTTCCAGGCCTGGCTGAAAAATCCTGTCGTTCCATGTTTGGACCCCCAGCCTTTGCCTTCCAGGCCTGGACCCCCAGCCCATGTCTTCCAGGCATGGCCCCAAACCCTTCTCGTTCAAGCTTTGGCCCCTAGCCTTTGTCTTCCAGGTCTCACCTGGCACCCTTCTCATTCCAGTGTCTGTCCCACAGACTTTGACTTCCATCATAGAGGCAGCGTGGCTCAGTGGAAAGAGCCCAGGCTTGGGAGTCAGAGGTCATGGATTCCAATCCTGGATCCACTGATTCTCAGCTGTGTGACCTTGGGCAAGTCACTTCACTTCTCTGTCCCTCAGTTACCTCATCTGTAAAATGGAGATGAAGACTGTGAGCCCTACTTGGGACAACCTGATTATCTGCCCCTGCCCTTAGAACAGTGCTTGGCACATAGTAAGCACTTAACAAATACCAATATTATTATTATTGTTATGCCTGTCCCAGGACCCTTCTCTACCACATTTTACCACCCCCCGATTTTTGCCTGGCCCCGAACAGTTCTCGTTCCAGTTTTGGCCCCCCAGCCTTGGCCTAGCAGGCCAGGCTCCGAACTCTCTTCATTCCAGTTTGGGCCTCCCAGCCTTTGCCTGGCAGGGCTGGCCCCGAACCCTTCTTGTTCCAGGTTTGGCCCCCCAACCTTTGACTTCTATGATTGGCTCTGAACCCTTCCCTTTCCATTCTTGGCCCCCCAGCTGTTGCCTTGCAGGTATGACCACGAGGCCTATTTGAACCGGTTTTGGCCCCTCAGCCTTTACCTTCCGGTCCCGACTCCCCAACCTTTGCTTCCCAAACCTATTCCCTGGACCCTTCTCTTTCCAGTTTTGCCCCACCTTCCCAGCCTTTGCCTTCCTGGCCTGGCTCTGAACCTTTATTGCTACAGATTAGTCACCCCAGCCTTTGCTGTGCTTCAGACATGACCCCAAACCCTTTTCTTTCCAGCTTTGGCCCCCCAACCTTTACCCCCCTGGCCTGCCCAAGATCTCTTCTCATTCCAGTTTAGGCCCCCCAGCCTCTGCATTCCCGGTATGTCCCCGAACATTTTTCGTTCCTGTTTTGCCTCCACAGTCTTTGCCTGACAGTTCGGACGACCAGCCTTTGCCTTCAAGGCCAGACCCCGAACTCTTCCCCTTCAGTTTTGGCCCCACAGCATTTGCCTTCCAGGCCTGGCACCAAACACTTCTCGTTCTAGTTTTAGCCAAACAGCCTTTGCCTTCCAGGCCTTCGCCAGATCACTTCTAGTTCCAGTTTTGTCCCCGTAGCCTTTGTATCCCAGGCCTGGTCCCCCAGCAATTTCCTTCAAGCCCTGGCCCCAAACTCTTTTTGTTCCAGTTTTGGGCAGTCAGGCATTGCCTTCCAGGGGTGGCTCCGAACCATTCTCGCTCCAGTTTTGGCCCCCGAGCCTTTTCATTCCATGCTTGGGCACAAACGCCTCCCGTTTCAATTTTGCCCTCCAGCCTTTGCCTTCCATACCTGGCCCCAAACCCTTTTCACTCCAATTTAGGCAGCACAGGCTTACTCTTCCAGGCCTTGCCTTGAACCGTTTTTTTTCAGGCCTGGGCCGCCAGCCTTTGCCTTCCATGCCTGGCTCCAAACTCTTCTTGCTCCCGTTTAGGCCCCCCAGTATTATCCTTCTAGGCGTGGACCTCAACCCTTCTTATTACAGGCCTGGCCCTCTAGCCTTAGCCTTTCAGGCCTGGCCCCCCAGCCTTTGCCTCCCAGGCCTGAAACCGAACCATTCTCTTTCCAGGTTTGGGCTCCCAGCCTTTGCCTTCCAGACCTGGCCTCGATTCTTTCTGGTTACAGATTCGGCACCTCAACCTTTTTCTTCCAGGCCTGTTCTCGAACCCATCTCGTTCCAGGTTTGGCCCACTAGCCTTTGCCTAACTGGCCTGGCTCCTTACCCTTCTCCTTCCAGTTTTGGTTCCCCAACATTTCCCTTCCAGGACTGCACCAGATCCCTTCTCATTCCTGTTTTGGTCCCCCAGTCGTTTCCTTCCTGGCCTGATCATTAATGCTTCGAGTTCCTATTTTGCCCCCCAAGTCTTTGCCTTCCAGGCCTGGCCCCGAACCTTTCTTGTTCCACTTTCTCCCCACCCCCCACTCCAGTCTTTGCCTTGCAGACCTGGCCCCAAACGTTTCTCTTTCCAGTTTTGGCCCCGCAGCGTTTCCTGTCCAGTCCTGGCCACAAACCCTTCTCCTTCCAGTTTTGCCCCCCAACCTTTGGCTTCCATGCCGTTTCCAAACCCAACTTGTTTCAGGTTTGGCCCCCCAGCCTTTGCCTAACTGACCTGGCTCCTTACTCCTCTCCTTCCCGTTTTGGTTCCCCAACATTTCCCTTCCAGGACTACCCCAGAAACCTTCTCTTTCCAGTTTCGGCCCCCCAGCCTTTGCCTTCCAGGTCTGGCCATGAGCCCTTCTTGTTCCAGTTTAGGCCACCCAGCCTTTGCCTTCCAGGCCTGGCCACGAATCCCTCTTATTCCAGGCCCGGTCCCCCAGGCTTTCCCTTCCAGGATGGCCCCAAACCCTTCCAATTCCAGTTTTACACCCCCAGCCTTTCCCTTTCTACCCTTACCCCGAACTCTTCTCGTTCCAGTTTCATCCCCCCAGTCTTTGCCTTCCAGGCCAGGCCCGAACCCTTCTCGTTCCAGTTTGGGCCCCCCCGATTTTGTCTTCCAGGCCTGGCTGAAAAATCCACTCGTTCCAGTTTGAGCCCCCCAGCCTTTGCCTTCCAGGCCTGGAACCCCTGCCCATGTCTTCCAGGCATGGCCCCAAACCCTTCTCGTTCAGGTTTTGGCCCCCTAGCCTTTGCCTTCCTGTTTGGGCTCCCCAACATTTCCCTTCCAGGATTACCCCAGAAACCTTCTCATTCCTGTTTTGGCCCCCCAGTCTTTGCCTTCCTGGCCTGATCCCGAAGGCTTCGAGTTCCTGTTTTGCCCCCCAAGCCTTTGCCTTCCAGGCCTGGCACTAAACCCTTCTCGTTCCTGGCCTGGCACCCCCAGCCTTTGCCTTCCAGGACTGGCCCCGAACCTTTCTTGTTCCTGTTCCCTCCCAACCCCTACCCCAGCCTTTGCATTCCAGACCCGGCACCGAACCTTTCTCGTACCAGTTTTGGGGCCCCAGGATTTGTCTTCCAAGCCTGGGCACCCAGCCATTGCTTTCCAGTTCTGACTCCGAACCCTTCTCATTCCAGCTTTGCCCCACTACATTTCGCATTCCAGGCCTGGTTCTAAAACCTTCTCGTTTCACTTTTGGTCCACCAGCTTTTGCCATTCTTGCCTGGAGCCGTACCCTTCTCTTTCCAGTTTTGGCCCCCCAGCCTTTGCATTCCAGGCCTCGCCCTCAACCTTACTCGTTTCTGACCTGACCCACCGAAACATTGCATTCCAGGCCTGGCGCCGAAACTTTCTCATTCCAATTTTGGCCCCTAAGCCTTTGTCTTCTAGGCCTGGCCCCAAATCCTTCTCATTCCAGTTTTGGCCCCTCAGGCCTTGCCTTCCAAGACTGGAACCCCAACCTTTCCCTTCCAGATCTGGCCCCAAACCCTTTTCATTCCATCTTAGCCCCCCCAGGTTTACTCTTCCAGTCCTGGCCTTCACCCCTTCTTGTTCAAGGCCTGGCCCCCTAGCCTTAGCTTTTCGGGCCTGGCCTCCCAGCCTTTGCCTTCCATGCATGGCCCCCAACCCTTTTCGCTCCAGTTTAGGCCCTCCAGGTTGATCCTTCCACCACTGGCCCTGAACCCTTCTTTTTCCAGGCCTGGCCCCCAGACATTGCCTTCCAGGTCTGGCCTCAAACTCTTCTCGTTCCAGTTTAGCTTCCCCAGGCTTACTCATCCAGGCCTGGCCATGAGGCCTTCTTTTTCCAGGCCTGGCCCCCCAGCCTTTGCATTCAATGTCTGACCCCAAACCCTTCTTGCTCCCGTTTAGGCTCCCAGGTTTTGCCTTTCAGTCCTGGCCCTGAACCCTTCTCTTTCCAGGTTTCGCCCCCGAGTTTTTGCCTTCCAGGTCTGGCCTGAAACCTTCTCGTTCCAGTTTTGCCCCCCACTCGCCTTTGCTTTCCAGCCCTGCCCCAGAACTCTTCTCGTTCCAGGATTGGCCCCTCACCTTATGCCTTCCAGGCATGGCCACCCAGCCTTTGCCTTCCAGGTCTGGCCCCAAACTCTACCTGCTCCAGTTCAGGGTCCCCAGGTTTACCCTTCCAGGCTTGGCCCTGAACCCTTCTTGTTCCTGACCTGGCCCCCTAGCCTCTTCCTTCTAGGACTGGCCCCCAGCCTTTGCCTTCCAGACCTGAAACCGAACCCTTCTCTCTGCAGGTTTGGCCTCCCAGCGTTTGCCTTCCAGACCTGGCCTCGAATCTTTCTCGTTATAGATTCGGCACCTCAGCCTTTTTCTTCCAGGCCTGTTCCCAAACCCTTGCCCTGAATCCTTCTCTTTCCATTTTTGCCACACACCCCCGCCCCTCCCTGTCCCAGGCTTTGCCTTCCAGGCCTGACCCAAAACCCTTCTCTCTCCAGTTTTGGCCTCCCAGCATTTGAGTTACAGGCCTGGACCCCCAGCCTTTGCCTTCCAGATCTGGCCACATGCCTTTATCTTTCCAGTTAGGGCCCCACAGTCTTTCTTTGCAGTATTGGCCCCTCAGCCTTTCCTGTCCAGGCCTGGCCACAAACGCTTCTCCTTCCAGTTTTGCCCCCCAGCCTTTGCCTTCCATACCTGGACCGAACCCTTCTCATTCCAGCTTGCACCTCCCTTTGCCTTTGCCTTTGCCTTGCAGGCATGTCCCCGAACCATTCTCGTTCCAGTTTGGGCCTCCCAGGCTTTGCCTTCTAGGCCTGGCCTGAACCCTTCTCTTTCCAGTTTTGCCCCCCAACCCGCAGCCTTTGCTTTCCAAGCCTGGCCCTGAACCCTTATTGCTACAGATTAGCCACCCCAGCCTTTGCGTTCTTTTCAGACCTGACCCCAAACGCTTTTCTTTCCAGTTTTGGCCCCCCAACCTTTGCCTTTCTGGCCTGCCCAAAATCCCTTTTCGTTCCAGTTTGGGCACCCCAGCTTCTGCCTTCCCGGCATGGCCCAGAAAACTTTTCGTTCCTGTTTTGCCTCCACAGCCTTTGCCTGACAGTTCTGCCCGCCCAGCCTTTGCCTTCAAGGCCTGAGCCCGAACGCTTCTCGTTCCAGTTTTGGGCCCCCCAGCATTTGCCTTCCAGGCCTGGCCCTAAACCCTTCTCGTTCAGGCTTTGTCCAAACAGCCTTTGCCTTCCAGGCCTGACCCAGATCCCTTCTAGTTCCAGTTTTGTCCCCCTAACCTATACATCCCAGACCTGGTCCCCCAGCGATTGCCTTCAAGGCCTGGCCCCAAACCCTTTACGTTCCAGTTTTGGGCAGTCAGGCGTTGCCTTCCAGGGGTGGCTCCGAACCGTTCTCGCTCCAGTTTTGGCCCCCTAGCCTTTTCATTCCATGCTTGGGCCCAAACCCCTCCCGTTTCAATTTTGCCCTCCAACCTTTGCCTTCCGTACCTGGCCACAAACCCTTTTCACTCCAGTTTAGGCCCCCCAGGTTTACGCTTCCAGGATTGGCCCTGAACCCTTATTGTTCCAGACCTGCCCCTTCCCTTTGACTTCCAGGTCTGGCACCAAACCCTTCTCGTTCCAGTTTAGGCTCTCCAGGCTTACTCTTCCAGGCCTGGACATGAACCTTTCTTGTTCCAGGCCTGGCCCCCTAGCCTTAGCCTTTCAGGCCTGGGCCCCCAGCCTTTACCTTCCATGCCTGGCCCCAAACCCTTCTTGCTCCAGTTTAGGCCCCCCAGGTTTACCCTTCCAGGCCTGCCCCTGAACCCTTCTTGTTCCAGGCCTGGCACCCTAGCCTTAGCCTCTCAGGCCTGGCCCCCCAGCCCTTGCATTCCAGGCCTGAAACCGAACCTTTCTCTATCCAGGTTTGGCCTCCCAGCCTTTGCCTTCCAGGCCTAGCCTCCAATCTTTCTCGTTACAGATTCGGCACCTCAGCCTTTTTCTTCCAGGCCTGTTCTCAAACCCATCTCGTTCCAGGTTTGGCTCCCCAGCTTTTGCCTAACTGGCCTGGCTCCTCACTCTTCTCCTTCCAGGATTAGTTCCCCAACATTTTCCTTACAGTACTGCCCCAGATCCCTTGTCATTCCTGTTTTGGCCACCCTGTCTTTCCCTTCCTGGCCTGATCCTTAATGCTTCGAGTTCCTATTTTGCCCCCCAAGACTTTGCCTTCCAGGCCTGGTCCTGAACCTTTCTTCTTCCAGTTCCCCCCAACCCCCACCTCAGCCTTTGAATTCCAGAGCTGGCACTGACCCTTTCTCGTACCACTTTGGGCGCCCCAGGGTTTTTCTTCCAAGCCTGGCCCCCCAGCCATTGCTTTCCAGGGCTGGCCCCAAGCCCTTCGCATTACAGTTTTGCTCCACTACACTTTGCTTTCTAGGCTTGGTCCGAAAACCTAGTTTCAGTTTTGGCCACCGAGCCTTTGCCTTCCAAGTACGGACCCCAAGCCATTGCCTTCCACGCATGGCCAGGAACCCTTCTCATTCCAGTATTGCCCCCTCCTCCCCAGCCTTTGCCTTTCAGGCCTGGCCCACCAGCTTTTGCCTTCCAAAATTGGCCACCCAGCCTTTGCCTTCCTGGCTTGGTCCCAAACCCTTCTCACTCCAGTTGGGGGCCCCTAGACTTTCTCTTGCAGGCCTGTCCCCGAACACATCTCTTTTCAGTTTCGGCCCCTCCCAGCCTTCGCCTTCCAGGCCTGGCCATGAACCCTTCTAGTTCGTGTTTAGGCCACCCAGCCTTTGCCTTCCAGAGCTGGCCACGAATCCCTCTTGTTCCAGGTCCGCTCCCCCAGGCTTTCCCTTCCAGGCTGACCCCGAACCCTTCTCATTCCAGTTTTACACCCCCAGCCTTTCCCTTTATGACCTTTTGAGGAACCTTTGCATTCCAGGCCTGGCCCTGAACGTTTCCAGTTTGAGGCCTGACCCCACAACCATTTCATTGCAGACCTGGCGCCGAACCTTTCTCCTTCCAATTGAGGCCCCTGAGCCTTTGTCTTCTGGCTCCAAACCCTTCTCATTCCAGTTTTGGCCCCTGAGGCTTTGCCTTCCAAGCCTGGAACCCCAGCCTTTGCCTGCCTGGTCTGGCCCCAAACCCTTTTCATTCCAGCTTAAGCCCCCCAGGCTTACTCTTCCAGGCCTGGACTTGAAACCTTCTTGTTTCAGGCCTGGACCTCTAGCCTTAGCCTTTCAGGCCTGGACTCCCAGGCTTTGGCTTCCATGCCTGGCCCCAAACCCATTTGGCTCCAGTTTAGGCCCCCCAGGTATGCCCTTCCAGGACTGGCCCTGAACTCATCTTGTTAAAGGCCTGGCCCCCTACGCTTAGCCTTTCAGACCTGGCCCTCTAGCCTCAGCCTTTCAGGCGTAGCCCCCCAGCCATTTCCTTCAATGCCTGGGCCCAAACACCTTTTGCTCCAGTTTATGCCCCCCAGGTTTACCCTTCCATGACTGGCTCTGAATCCTTCCTGTTCCATGCCTGCCCCCCAGGCTTACTCTTCCAGGCCTGGCCAGGAACCATTCGTTTTCAAGGCCTGAGCCCCCAGCTTTTGCCTTCCATGCCTGGCCCCAAACCCTGCTTGCGCCTGTTAGGACCCCCAGGTTTACCCTTCCAGGCCTGAACCTGAACCCTTCTTGTTGCAAGCCTGGCCCTCTAACCTTAGCCTTTCAGGCCTGGCCCCCAGCCTTTGCCTTCCATGCCCGGTGCCAGAACCTTTTCACTCCAGTTTAGGCCTCCCAGGGTTACTCTTCCACCAGGACTGGTCCTGAACCCTTCCTGTTCCAGGCCGGGCCCCCCTGCCTTTGCCTTCCAGGACTGGTCCCAAACGCTTCTCATTCCAGTTTTGGCGCCCCAGGTTTTGCCTTCCGAGGCTGGAATCCCAGCCTTTGCCTTCCAAGTCTGTCCCCAAACCCTTCTTGTTCCAGTATAGGTCCCCCAAGTTTACCCTTCCAGGCCTGGCCCTGAACCCTTCTTGTTCCAGGCCTGGCCCCCTGGCCTTAGCCTTTCGGGCCTGGCCCCCCAGGCTTTGCCTTCCATGCCTAAAACCGAACCCTTCCCTTTCCAGGTTTGACCTCCCAGCCTATGCCTTCCAGGTCTGGCTCCGAACCCTTCTTGAACAAGTTCTAGCCCCCCAGCCTTTGCTTTCCAGGTCTGGCCCAAAACTATTTTCGTTCCAATATTGGACCCCAACCTTTGCCATCCAGGCCTGGCCACTAACGTTTCTGGTTCGAGGCCTGATCTTTGACGCCAGACTTTGCCTTCCAGGCCTGGCCCTGAACCCTTCTCATTCCAGGCCTGGCCCCCCCAGCCTTTGCCTTCCAGGCCTGGCCCCGAACTCTTCTTGTTCCAGTTTCCCCTCAACCCCTCCCCAGCCTTTGCATTCCAGACCTGGCGCCGAACCTTCCTCGTACCAGTTTTGGCCCCCCAAGTTTTGTCTTCCAAGCCAGGTCCCCCAGCCTTTGCATTCCAGGTCTGATCCCGAACCCTTCTTGTTCCAGTTCTGGCCCCCCAGCCTTTGCCTTCCAGGTCTGGCCCCGAACCCTTCTTGTTCCAGTTCTGGCCCCCCAGCCTTTGCCTTCCAGGTTTGGCCCCGAACCCTTCTTGTTCCAGTTCTGGCCCTCCAGCCTTTGCCTTCCAGGTCTGGCCCCGAACCCTTCTTGTTCCAGTTCTGTCCCCCCAGCCTTTGCTTTCCAGGTGTGGCCCAAGTCCCTTCTCTTTCCAGGTTTGGCCTGGCAGCCTTTCCCTTCCAGCCCTGGTCCAGAACCCTTCATGTTCCAATTTAGGCCACCCAGTCTTTGCCTTCCAGGCCTAGCTCCGAACCCTTTTCGTTCCAGTTTTGGACACGAGCCTTTGCCATCCAGGCCTGGCCCTGAACCTTTCTTGTTCCGGGCCTTGGCCCCTAGCCTTAGCCTTTCAGGCCTGGCCCCCTAGCCGTAGACTTTCAGGCTTGGCCCCCTGAAATTAGCCTTCCAACCCTGGCCCCTTAGCCTTAGCCTTTCAGGTCTGGCCCCCTAACCTTAGCCTTTCAGGCCTGGCCCCCCCAGCCTTTGCCTTCCAGGTCTGGCCCCAAACCCTTCTGGTTCCAGTTTAGGTTCCCCAGGCTTACTCTTCCAGGCCTAGCCATGACCCATTTTTTCCAGGTTTAGCCCCTCCAGCCTTTGCCTTACAGGCCTGGCCCCAAACCATTCTTGTTCCAATTTAGGCCCCCCAGGTTTACCCTTCCAGGCCTGGCCCTGAAGCCTTCTTGTTCCAGGTCTGGCCCCCTAGCCTTAGCCTTTCAGGCCTGGCCCCCCAGGCTTTGCCTTTCATGCCTGAAACCGAGCCATTCCCTTTCCAGGTTTGATCTCCCAGCCTTTGCCTTCCAGGTCTGGCCCAAGACCCTTCTCTTTCCAGCTTTGGCCTCGCAGCCTTTCCCTTCCAGCCCTGGTCCAGAACCCTTCTTGTTCCAGTTTTGATCTCCGAGCCTTTGCCTTCCAGGCCTGGCCCCAAACTTTTTTCGTTCCAGTTTTGGACCCCAGCCTTTGCCATCCAGGCCTGGCCACTAATGTTTCTGGTTCGAGGCCTGATCTTTGACGCCAGACTTTGCCTTCCAGGCCTGGCCCTGAACCCTTCTCAATCCAGGCCTGGCCCCACCCAGCCTTTGCCTTCCAAGGCTGGCCCCAAACCTTTCTTGTTCCAGTTCCCACCCCGCACCCCAGCCTTTGCATTCCTGATCTGGTGCCGACCCTTTCTGGTACCAGTGTTGGTTCCCCAGGGTTTGTCTTCTAAGCCTGGCCCCCAATCCATTGCTTTCCAGGCCTGGCCCCGAACCCTTCTCATTCCAGTTTTGCTCCACTACACTTTGCTTTCCAGGCCTGGTCCCAAAACCTTCTAGTTCCAGTTTTGGCCACCGAGCCTTTGCCTTCCATGTCCGGACCCCCAGCCAGTGCCTTCCAGGCATAGCCACGAACCCTGTTCATTCCAGTATTGCTCCCCGCCCCCGCACAGCCTTTGCCTAACTGGCCTGGCTCCTTACCCTTCTCCTTCCAGTTTTGGTTCCCCAACATTTCCCTTCCTGGACTGCCCCAGATCCCTTCTCATTCCTGTTTTGGTCCTCCAGTCTTTGCTTTCCTGGCCTGATCCTTAATGCTTCGAGTTCCTATTTTGCCCCCCAAGCCTTTGCCTTGCAGGCCTGGCCCCGAACTATTCTTGTTCCAGTTTCCCCGCACCCCCATCCCAGCCTGTGCATTCCAGACGTGGCGCCGAACCTTTCTCGTACCAGTTTTGGCGACCCAGGGTTTGTCTTCCAAGCCTGGCCTCCCAGTCATTGCTTTCCAGGATTGGCCCCGAATCCCTTCTCATTCCAGTTTTGCTCCACTAGACTTTGCTTTCCAGGCCTGGTCCCGAAGCCTTCTCGTTCCACCTTTGGTCCACCAGCTTTTGCCTTCCGTGTCTGGAACCGTAGCTTTCTGTTTCCAGTTTTGGCCCCCAGCCTTTGCCTCCGAAGTCTGGCGCCAAACCCTTCTCATTCCAGCTTAGGCCTCCCAGGCTTACTCTTCCAGGCCTGGCCCTGAACCTATATTGTTCCAGGCCTGGCCCCCAGCCTTTACCTTCCATGCCTGGCCCCAAACCCTTCTTGCTCGAGTTTAGGCCCCCCAGGTTTACCCTTCCAGGCCTGACCCCGAACCCTTCTTGTTCTAGGCCTGGCCCCCTAGCCTTAGCCTTTCAGGCCTAGCCTCCCAGCCTTTGCCTTCCGGGCGTGGCCTCGAATCTTTCTCGTTACATATTCGGCACCTCAGCCTGTTTCTGCGAGGCCTGTTCCCAAACCCTTGCCCTGAACCTTTCTCTTTCCATTTTTGCCACACACCCCCGCCCCTCCCCGGCCTAGGGTCTGCCTTCCAAGCCAGAATAAAAACCCTTCTCTTTTCAGTTTTGGCCTCCCAGCCTTTAAGTTACAGGCCTGGATCCCCAGCCTTTGCCTTCCAGACCTGGCCTCAAACCTTTATCTTTCCAGTTTGAGCCCCACAGTCTTTCCCTTCCAGGCCTGGTTGCAAACTCTTCTCCTTCCAGTTGTGCCCCCCAACATTTGCCTCCCAGGCCTGGCCCCGAATCCTTCTCACTCCACCTTTGTCCCCCAGCCTTTAATTGCAGGACTGACCCAGAACCTTTCCCTTTCCAGTTTTGGCCCGCCAGCCTTTGACTTGCAGCCCTGGTTCCCCAGCCTTTGTCTTCTTAGCCTTCCCAAGAACCCTTCTTGTTTCAGGCCTGGCTCAGCTAGTCTTTGCCTTTCAGACCTGGCCCCAAACGTTTCTCTTTCCAGTTTTGCCCCCCAGCCTTTGCCTTCCATGCCTGGCCCGAACCCTTCTCATCCCAGTTTGGGCCTCCCTTTGCCTTTGCCTTTGCCTTTGCCTTTGCCTTTGCCTTTGCCTCGCAGGCATGTCCCCGAACCATTCTCCTTCCAATTTTGGGCTCCCAGGCTATGCCTTCTAGGCCTGGCCTGAACCCTTCTCTTTCCAGTTTTGGCCCCCCAGCCTTTGCCTTCCAGGACTGCCCCCCCTGCCTTTGCCTTCCAGGCCAGGCCCTAAACCCTTCGCGTTCCAGGCCTGGCACCCCCAGCCTTTGCCTTCCAGGACTGGCCCCGAACCATTCTTGTTCCTGTTCCCTCCCAACCATTTGCATTCCAGACCTGGCGCCGAACGTTTCTCTTACCAGTTTTGGTGCCCCAGGATTTGTCTTCCAAGCCTGGTCCCCCAGCAATTGCTTTCCAGTTCTGACTTCGAACCCTTCTCATTCCAGCTTTACTGCACTACATTTCGCTTTCCAGGCCTGGTCCCAAAACCTTCTCGTTTCACTTTTGGTCCACCAGCGTTTGCCTTCCATGCCTGGAGCCGTACGCTTCTCTTTCCAGTTTTGGCCCCCCAGCTTTTGCATTCCAGGCCTCGCCCTCAACCTAACTCGTTTCTGACCTGAGCCCCCCGAAACATTGCATTCCAGGCCTGGCGCCGAACCTTTGTCATTCCAATTTTGGCCCCTGAGCCTTTGTCTTCTTGGCCTGGCCCCAAATCCTTCTCATTCCAGTTTTGGCCCCTCAGGCCTTGCTTTCCAAGACTGGAACCCCAGGCTTTGCCTTCCAGATCTGGCCCCAAACCCTTTTCATTCCATCTTAGGCCCCACAGGTTTACCCTTCCAGGACTGTCCCTGAACCCTTCTTGTTCCAGGCCTGGTCCCCTAGCCTTAGCTATTCGGGCCTGGCCTCCCAGCCTTTGCCTTCCATGCACAGCCCCAAACCCTTTTCGCTCCAGTTTAGGCCCTCCAGGTTGACCCTTCCACCACTGGCCCTGAACCCTTCTTTTTCCAGGCCTGGCCCCCAGACATTGCCTTCCAGGTCTGGCCTCAAACTCTTCTCGTTCCAGTTTAGGCTCCCCAGGCTTACTCATCCAGGCCTGGCCATGAGCCCTTCTTTTTGCAGGCCTGGCCCCCCAGCCTTTGCATTCCGTGTCTGGCCCCAAACCCTTCTTGCTCCCGTTTAGGCCCCCAGGCTTTGCCTTCTAGTCTTGGCCCTGAATTCTTCTCTTTCCAGGCGCCCCCGAGTTTTTGCTTTCCAGGTCTGGCCTGAAACCTTCTCGTTCCAGTTTTGCCCCCCGCCAGCCTTTGCCTTCCAGCCCTGCCCCAGAACTCTTCTCGTTCCAGGATTGGCCCCTCACCTTATGCCTTCCAGGCATGACTACCCAGCCTTTGCCTTCCAGGTCTGACCCCAAACACTTCCTGCTCCAGTTCAGGCTCCCCAGGTTTACCCTTCCAGGCCTTTGCCTGAACTCTTCTTGTTCCTGACCTGGCCCCTAGCCTCTTCCTTCTAGGACTGGCCCCCAGCCTTTGCCTTCCAGGCCTGAAACCGAACCCTTCTCTCTGCAGGTTTGGCCTCCCAGCGTTTGCCTTCCAGACCTGGCCTCGAATCTTTCTCGTTATAGATTCGGCACCTCAGCCTTTTTCTTCCAGGCCTGTTCCCAAACCCTTGCCCTGAATCCTTCTCTTTCCATTTTTGCCACAT
Organism: Ornithorhynchus anatinus; assembly: GCF_004115215.2. Classification (NCBI taxonomy): domain Eukaryota; kingdom Metazoa; phylum Chordata; class Mammalia; order Monotremata; family Ornithorhynchidae; genus Ornithorhynchus; species Ornithorhynchus anatinus. Next base: position 442,174 of record NW_024396937.1, on the reverse strand, counting down.
ACCCCGCCCCCCTCCCTGTCCCAGGCTTTGCCTTCCAGGCCTGACCCAAAACCCTTCTCTCTCCAGTTTTGGCCTCCCAGCATTTGAGTTACAGGCCTGGACCCCCAGCCTTTGCCTTCCAGATCTGGCCACATGCCTTTATCTTTCCAGTTAGGGCCCCACAGTCTTTCTTTGCAGTATTGGCCCCTCAGCCTTTCCTGTCCAGGCCTGGCCACAAACGCTTCTCCTTCCAGTTTTGCCCCCCAGCCTTTGCCTTCCATACCTGGACCGAACCCTTCTCATTCCAGTTTGGGCCTCCCTTTGCCTTTGCCTTTGCCTTGCAGGCATCTCCCCGAACCATTCTCGCTCCAGTTTGGGCCTCCCAGGCTTTGCCTTCTAGGCCTGGCCTGAACCCTTCTCTTTCCAGTTTTGCCCCCCAACCCGCAGCCTTTGCTTTCCAAGCCTGGCCCTGAACCCTTATTGCTACAGATTAGCCACCCCAGCCTTTGCGTTCTTTTCAGACCTGACCCCAAACGCTTTTCTTTCCAGTTTTGGCCCCCCAACCTTTGCCTTTCTGGCCTGCCCAAAATCCCTTTTCGTTCCAGTTTGGGCACCCCAGCTTCTGCCTTCCCGGCATGGCCCAGAAAACCTTTCGTTCCTGTTTTGCCTCCACAGCCTTTGCCTGACAGTTCTGCCCGCCCAGCCTTTGCCTTCAAGGCCTGAGCCCGAACGCTTCTCGTTCCAGTTTTGGGCCCCCCAGCATTTGCCTTCCAGGCCTGGCCCTAAACCCTTCTCGTTCAGGCTTTGTCCAAACAGCCTTTGCCTTCCAGGCCTGACCCAGATCCCTTCTAGTTCCAGTTTTGTCCCCCTAACCTTTGCATCCCAGACCTGGTCCCCCAGCAATTGCCTTCAAGGCCTGGCCCCAAACCCTTTACGTTCCAGTTTTGGGCAGTCAGGCTTTGCCTTCCAGGGGTGGCTCCGAACCGCTCTCGCTCCACTTTTGCTCCCCCAGCCTTTTCATTCCATGCTTGGGCCCAAACCCTTCCCGTTTCAATTTTGCCCTCCAACCTTTGCCTTCCGTACCTGGCCACAAACCCTTTTCACTCCAGTTTAGGCCCTCCAGGTTTACCCTTCCAGGACTGGCCCTGAAACCTTATCGTTCCAGGCCTGCCACCTCCCTTTGCCTTCCAGGTCTAGCCCCAAGCCCTTCTCGTTCCAGTTTAGGCTCTCCAGGCTTACTCTTCCAGGCCTGGCCATGAGCCTTTCTTTTTCCAGGCCTGGGCTCCTGGCCTTAGCCTTTCAGGCCTGGGCCCCCAGCCTTTACCTTCCATGCCTGGCCCCAAACCCTTCTTGCTCCAGTTTAGGCCCCCCAGGTTTACCCTTTCAGGCCTGGCCTGAACCCTTTTCTTCCAGGCCTGGCACCCTAGCCTTTGCCTTTCAGGCCTGGCGGCCCAACCTTTGCATTCCAGGCCTGAAACCGAACCTTTCTCCTTCCAGGTTTGACCTCCCAGCCTTTGCCTTCGAGGCCTGGCCTCCAATCTTTAGCGTTACAGATTCGGCACTTCAGCCTTTTTCTACCAGGCCTGTTCTCAAACCCATCTCGTTCAAGGTTTGGCTCCCCAGCCTTTGCCTAACTGGCCTGGTTCCTCGCCCTTCTCCTTCCAGGATGGGTTTCCCAACATTTTCCTTACAGGCCTGCCCCAGATCCCTTCTCATTCCTGTTTGGCCACCCTGTCTTTCCCTTCCTGGCCTGATCCTTAATGCTTCGAGTTCCTATTTTGCCCCCGAGCCTTTGCCTTCAAGGCCTGGCCCCAAAGCTTTCTTGTTCCACTTCCCCTCCACCCTCCACCCCAGCCTTTGCATTCCAAACCTGACGCCGACCCTTTCTCGTACCACTTTGGGCGCCCCAGGGTTTTTCTTCCAAGCCTGGCCCCCCAGCCATTGCTTTCCAGGGCTGGTCCTGAGCCCTTTGCATTACAGTTTTGCTCCACCACATTTTGTTTTCTAGGCCTGGTCCTAAAACCTAGTTCCAGTTTTGATCACCGAGCCTTTGCCTTCCAAGTACGGACCCCAAGCCATTGCCTTCCACGCATGACCAGGAACCCTTCTCATTCCAGTATTGCCCCCTCCCCCCCAGCCTTTGCCTTTCAGGCCTGGCTCACCAGCTTTTGCCTTGCAAAATTGGCCACCCAACCTTTGCCTTCCAGGCTTGGTCCCGAACCCTTCTCACTCCAGTTTGGGGCCCCTTGTCTTTCCCTTGCACGGCTGTAACCGAACACATTTCTTTCCAGTTTCGGCCCCCCCCAGCCTTTGTCTTCCAGGCCTTGCCACGAGTCCCTCTTGTTCCAGGCCCGGTCCCCCAGGCTTTCCCTTCCAGGCTGGCCCCGAACCCTTCTCATTCCAGTTTTACACCCCCAGCCTTTCCCTTTCTGACCTTCTGAGGAACCTTTGAATTCCAGGACTGGCCCTGAACGTTTCCAGTTTCAGGCCTGACCCCACAACCGTTGCATTGCAGGCCTGGTGCCGAAACCTTCTCCTTTCAATTGAGGTCCCTGAGCTTTTGTCTTCTGGGCCTGGCTCCAAACCCTTCTCATTGCAGTTTTGGCCCTTCAGGCTTTGCCTTCCAAGCCTGGAACCCCAGCCTTTGCCTGCCTGGTCTGGCCCCAAACTCTTTTCATTCCAGCTTAGGCCCCCCAGGCTTAGTCTTCCAGGCCTGGCCCTGAAACATTCTTGTTTCAGGCCTGGATCCCTAGCCTTAGCCTTTCAGGCCTGGACCCCCAGCCTTTGCCTTCCATGCCTGGCCCCAAACCCTTTATGCTCCAGTTTAGGCCTCCCAGGTTAACCCTTCCATGCCTGACCCTGAACCCTTCTTGTTCAAGGCTTCCCATGCCCTAGCCTTTCAGGCCTGGTCCCCCATCCTTTACCTTCCAGGCCTGAAACCGAACCCTTTTCTTTCCAGGTTTGACCTCCCAGCTTTTGCCTTCTCGGCCTGGCATCAAGCCCTTATCGTTCCACTTTTGGCCCCCCACCTTTACATTCCAGGCCTGGCCCCGAATGCTTCTCATTCCAGTTTTGGCCCCCCAGGCTTTGCCTTCCAGCCCTGGCCCTGAAGCCTTCTCTTTTCAGGTCTAGCCCTCGAGTTTTTGCCTTCCAGGTCTGGCCTGAAACCTTCTCATTCCAGTTTTTCCCCCCGCCAGGCTTTGCCTGCCAGCCCTGCCCCTGAATCCTTCTCTTTCCAGGTTTGGCCACCAGCTTATGCCTTCCAGGCCTGGCCCCACAGCCTTCGCCTTCCAGGTCTGGCCCCACACTCTTCTGGTTCCAGTTTAGGCCCCTCAGGCTTACACTTCCAGGCCTGACCCTGAAACCTTCTTGTTCCAGCTTTAGGCCCCTAGCCTTAGCCTTTCAGGCCTAGCCTCCCCAGCCTTTGCCTTACAGGCCTGGCCCCAAACCCTTTTCGCTCCAGTTTAGCCCCCCCAGGTTTACCGTCCCACGACTGGCTCTGAACCCTTCCTGTTCCTGGCCTGGCCCCCCAGGCTTACTCTTCCAGGTCTGGCCATGAACCATTCTTTTTCCAGACCTGGGCGCCCAGCTTTCACCTTCCATGCCTGGCCCCAAACCCTACTTGCTCCAGTTAGGACCCCCAGGTTTACCCTTCCAGGACAGACCCTGAACCCTTCTTGTTCCTGGCCTGGCCCCCTATCCTTAACCTTTCAGGCCTGGCCCCCCAGCCTTTGCCTTCCAGGCCTGAAACGGAACGCTTCTCTTTCCAGGCTTAACCTCCCAGCCTTTGCCTTCCCGGCCTGGCATCAAACCCTTATCGTTCCAGTTTGGGCCGCCCATCCTTTGCATTCCAGGCATGGCCCCAAACGCTTCTCATTCCAGTTTTGGCCCCCCAGGCTTTGCTTTCCAGGTCTGGTCCCGAACCCTTCTCATTCCAGTTATGGCCCCCCAGGTTTGGGCTTCCAGCCCTGGCCCTGAACTCTTCTCTTTCCAGGTTTAGCCCCCGAGTTTTTGCCTTCCAGGTCTGACCTGAAACCTTCTCGTTGAAGCTTTGCCCCCCGCCTGCCTACCCTGCCCAAGAACCCTTCTCGTTCCAGGATTGGCCCCCCAGCTTATGCCTTCCAGTTCTGGCCCCGCAGCCTTTGCATTCCAGGTCTGGCCCAAGACCCTTCTCTTTCCAGGTTTGGCCCCAGCCTTTACCTTCTATCCCTGCTCCAGAACTCTGCTTATTCCAGTTTTGACCTCCCAGCCTTTGCCTTCCCGGCCTGGCCCCGAACCCTTTTCGTTCCAGGCCTGCCCCCCCCGCCAGGCTTTGCCTTCCAGGCCTGGCCCCAAATCATTCTCGTTCAAGCTTTGGACCCCAGCCTTGCCATTCAGGCCTGGCCCTCAACCATTCTTGATCCGGGCCTGGCCCCCTGGCCTTAGCCTTTCAGGCCTGGCCCCCCGCCTTTGCATTCCATGCCAGGCCCTGAAACCTTTTCGCTCCAGTTTAAGCTCCCCAGGGTTATTCTTCCAGGACTGGTCCTTAAACCTTCCTGTTCCAGGCCTGGACCCCCAGCCTTTACCTTCCAGGTCTGGCCCCAAGTCCTTCTCATTCCAGTTTTGGCGCCCCAGGCTTTGCCTTCCGAGGCTGGAACCCCAGCCTGTGCCTTCCAGGTCTGGCCCCAAACCCTTCGTTCCAGTTTAGGTCCCCCAGGTTTACGCTTCCAGGACTGGCCCTGAACCCTTCTTTTTCCAGGCCTGGCCCCCAGACATTGCCTTCCAGGTCTGGCCCCAAACCCTTTTCGCTCCAGTTTAGGCCCTCCAGGTTGACCTTTCCACCACTGGCCTTGAACCCTTCTTTTTCCAGGCCTGGCCTCCCAGCCCTTGCATTCAGTGTCTGGCCCCAAACCCTTCTTGCTCCTGTTTAGGCCCCCAGGCTTTGCCTTCCAGTCCTGGCCCTGAACCCTTCTCTTTCCAGGTTTGGCCCCCGAGGTTTTGCCTTCCAGGTCTGGCCTGAACCTTATCGTTCCAGTTTTGACCCCCGCCAGCTTTTGCCTTCCAGCCCTGCCCGAGAACCCTTCTCGTTCCAGGATTGGCCCGCCAGCTTTTGACTTCCAAGCACGGCTCCCCAGCCTTTGCCTTCCAGGTCTGCCCCTGAATCCTTCTTGTTCCAGTTCTGGCACCCCAGCCTTTGCCTTCCAGGTCTGGCCCAAGACCCTTCTATTTCCAGGTTTGGCCACCCAGCCTTTCCCTTCCAGCCCTGGTCCAGAACTCTTCTTGTTCCAGTTTAGGCCACCCAGCCTTTGCCTTCCAGGCCTGGCCACGAATCCCTCTTGACCCAGGCCCGGTCCCCCAGGCTTTCCCTTCCAGGCTGGCCCCGAACCCTTCTCATTCCAGTTTTACATCCCCAGCCTTTCCCTTTCTGACCTTGCCCCGAAATCCTCTGGTTCCAGTTTCATCCCCCCAGTCTTTGCCTTTCAGTCCTGGCCCTGAACCCTTCTCTTTCCAGGTTTGGCCCCCGAGTTTGTGCCTTCTAGGTCTGGCCTGAAACCTTCTCATTCCAGTTTTGGCCCCCGCCAGCCTTTGCCTTCCAGCCCTGCCCCAGAACCTTTCTCGTTCCAGGAATGGCCCCCCAACCTATGCCTTGAAGACATGGCCTCCCAGCATTTGCTTTCCAGGTCTGGCGCCGAACCCTTCTTGTTCTAGTTCTGGCCACCTAGCCTTAGCTTTTCAGGCCTGGCCCCAGAGCCTGTGCCTTCCATGCCTGGCCCCAAACCCTTTTCGATCCAGTTTAGGCCCTCCAGGTTGACCCTTCCACCACTGGCCTTGAACCCTACTTTTTCCAGGCCTGGCCCCCAGACATTGCCTGCCAGGTCTGGCCTCAAACCCTTCTCGTTCCAGCTTAGGATCCCCAGGCTTACTCATCCAGGCCTGGCCATGAGCCCTTCTTTTTCCAGGCCTGGCCCCTCAGTCTTTGCATTCAATGTCTGGCCCCAAACCCTTCTTGCTCCCGTTTAGGCCCCCAGGCTTTGCCTTCCAGTCCTGACCCTGAACCCTTCTCTTTCCAGGTTTCCCCCCGAGATTTTGCCTTCCTGGTCTGGCCTGAAACCTTCTCGTTCCAGTTTTGCCCCCCGCCAGCCTTTGCCTTCCAGCCCTGCCCCAGAACCTTTCTCGTTCCAGGATTGGTCCCTCAGCCTATGCCTACCAGGCATGGCCACCCAGCCTTTGCCTTCCAGGTCTGGCCCCAAACTCTACCTGCTCCAGTTCAGGCTCCCCAGGTTTACCCTTCCAGGCTTGGCCCTGAACCCTTCTTGTTCCTGACCTGGGCCCCTAGCCTTTTCATTCTAGGACTGGCCCCCCAGCCTTTGCCTTCCAGGCCTGAAACCGAAGCCTTCTCTCTGCAGGTTTGGCCTCCCAGCGTTTGCCTTCCAGACCTGGCCTCGAATCTTTCTCGTTATAGATTCGGCACCTCAGCCTTTTTCTTCCAGGCCTGTTCCCAAACCCTTGCCCTGAACCCTTCTCTTTCCATTTTTGCCACACACCCCTGCCCCTCCCTGTCCCAGGCTTTGCCTTCCAGGCCTAACCCAAAACCTTTCCCTCTCCAGTTTTGGCCTCCCAGCATTTGAGTTACAGGCCTGGACCCCCAGCATTTGCCTTCCAGATCTGGTCACATGCCTTTATCTTTCCAGTTTGGGCCCCACAGTCTTTCTTTGCAGTATTGGCCCCGCAGCCTTTCCTGTCCAGGCCTGGCCACAAACGCTTCTCCTTCCAGTTTTGCCCCCCAGTCTTTGCCTTCCATGCCTGGCCCCAAACCGTTTTTGCTCCAGTTTAGGCCCCCCAGGTATAGCCTTCTAGGATTGGCCCTGAACTCTTCTTGTTAAATGCCTGGCCCCCTATGTGCAACATTTCAGGCCTGGCCCTCTAGCCTCAGCCTTTCAGGCGTAGCCCCTGGCATTTCCTTCAATGTCTGGGCCCCAACCCTTTTCGCTCCAGTTTAGGCCCCCCAGGTTTACCCTTCCACGACTGATCCTGAACCCTTCTTTATTCCAGGCCTGGCCCCCCAGGCTTACTCTTCCAGGCCTGGCCATGAACCCTCCTTTTTTTTCCAGGCCTGGCCCCCCAGGCCTTTGCCTTCCATGCCTAGCCCCAAAACCTTCTTGCTCCAGTTTAGGCCCCCCAGGTTAACCCATCCAGACCTGACCCTGAACCTTTCTTGTTCAAGGCCTGGTCCCCTTGCCCTAGTCTTTCAGGCCTGGTCCCCCATCCTTTGCCTTCCAGGCCTGAAACCGAACCCTTTTCTTTCCAGGTTTGACCTCCCAGCTTTTGCCTTCCCAGCCTGGCATCAAGCCCTTATCGTTCCACTTTTGGCCCCCCAACCTTTACATTCCAGGCCTGGCCCCGAATACTTCTCATTCCAGTTTTGGCCCCCCAGGCATTGATTTCCAGGTCTGGTCCCGAACCTTTCTCATTCCAGTTATGTCCCCCCAGGCTTTGCCTTCCAGCCTGGCCCTGAACCCTTCTCTTTCCAGGTCTAGTCCCCGAGGTTTTGTCTTCCAGGTCTGGCCTGAAACCTTCCCATTCCAGTTCGGCGCATAAGTAGATTGAACGCTTAAGTGGATTCCTCCCAATTGGGTGAGCACATGGTGGGAACTAGCCGCCTCACCACGTTGTGAGTAAACCATTAACGAGCTCTTCCTGGGCAGGCCCTGGTGTCCGCCCACACTCGAGTCACATACTAGTGTATTCCTCCCATCATGGAAGCTTTAACACCAAATTCCTCCCAAAGGGGAAGCTTTAACACCATATTTCCCCCCAAAGGGAAGGCCGATTGTCGCGTCTAAATAATTAATTAATTCAATCCGCCCCGCGGAATAAACTCTATACAAAACTCAGGTTTTTCATCCCCAGCCTCTCTCTCTTTCTCTCCGCGCCGATTCCGAAAGAACCTGTCCCCGGCCCCCTAGCCTTTGCCTTCCAGGCCTGGCCATGAACTCTTCTTGTTCCAGTTTAGGCCACCCAGCCTTTGCCTTCCAGGCCTGGCCACGAATTCCTCTTGTTCCAGGCCCGGTCCCCCAGATTTTCCCTTCCAGGCTGGCCCCGAACCCTTCTCATTCCAGTTTTACACCCAGAGCCTTTCCCTTTCTGCCCTTGCCCCGACCTCTTCTCTTTCCAGTTTCATCCCACCAGTCTTTGCTTTGCAGGCCTGGTCCCAAAACCTTCTCGTTCCACTTTTGGTCCACCAGCTTTTGCCTTCCATGCCTGGAACCGTACCCTTCTCTGTCCAATTTTGTCCTCCCAGCCTTTGCAATCCAGGCCTGTCCCCAAGCCCTTCTCATTCCAATTTTGGCCCACCAGGCTTTGCCTTCCAAGTCTGGAACCCCAGCCTTTGCCTTCCAGGTCTGGCCCCAAACCCTTCTCATTCCAGCTTAGGCCCCCCAGGCTTACTCTTCCAGGCCTGACCCTCAACCTTTCTTTTTCCAAGCCTGGCCCCCAGGCTTTGCCTTCCATGCCTGGCCTCAAACCCATTTGCGCCAGTTTGGGCCCCCCAGGGTTACCCTTCCAGGCCTGGCCCTCAACCCTTCTTGTTCCAGGCCTGGCCCCGTAGCCTTAGCCTTTCAGGTCTGGTCACAGCCTTTGCTTTCCAGGCCTGGCCTCGAATATTTCTCTTTGGAGATTCGGCTCCTCAGCATTTTCCTTCCAGACCTGTCCCCAAATCCTTGCCCTGAACCCTTATCTTTCCATTTTTGCCACACACCCCTGCCCCTCCCCGGCCCAGGCTTTGCCTTCCAGGCCTGACCTAAAACCCTTCTCTTTCAATAATAATAATGATAATAATGTCGGTATTTGTTAAGCGCTTACTATGTGCAGAGCACTGTTCTAAGCGCTGGGGTAGATACAGGGTCATCAGGTAGTCCCACGTGAGGCTCACAGTCTTCATCCCCATTTTACAGATGAGGGAACTGAGGCCCAGAGAAGTGAAGTGACTTGCCCACCGTCACACAGCTGACAAGTGGCAGAGCCGGGATTCAAACCTATGATCTCCGACTCCCAAGCCCGGGCTCTTTCCACGGAGCCACGCTACTTCTCTGCTGCTTTCAAGTTTTGGCCTCCCAGCCTTTGAGATGCAGGCCTGGATCCCCAGCCTTTGCCTTCCAAGCCTGGCTCCGAATCCTTCTCACTCAACATTTGGCCCCCAGCCTTTAATTGCAGGACTGACCCAGAACCTTTCACTTTCCAGTGTTTGCCCGCCAGCCTTTGACTTCCAGGCCTGGTTTTCCAGCCTTAGTCTTCCAAGCCTTGCAAAGAACCCTTCTTCATCAGTCCTGGCTCCCCTAGTCTTTGCCTTCCAGACCGGGCCCAAACTTTTCTCTTTCCAGTTTTGGCACTGTAGCTTTTCCTGTCCAGGCCTGGCCACAATCCCTTCTCCTTCCAGTTTTGCCCGCCCCCCCCCGAGGCTTTGCCTTCCATGCCTGGTCCCAAACTCTTTTCATTCCAGTTTAGGCCCCCCAGGTTTACCCTTCCAGGACTGGCCCTGAACCCTACTTGTTCCAAACCTGGCCCCCTAGCCTTAGCCTTTCAGGCCTGGCCCCCCAGCCTTAGCCTTTCAGGCCTAGCCCCCGAGCCTTTGCCTTCCATGCCTGGCCGCAAATCCTTTTAGCACCAGTTTAGCCCCCCCAGGTTTACCCTTCCACAACTGGCCCTGAACCCTTCTTGTTCCAGCCCTGGCCCCCCAGGCTTACTCTTCCAGGCCTTGCCATGAAGCCTTTTTTTCCCAGGCCTGGCCCCCAAGCACTTGCCTTCGATGCCTGGCCCCAAACCCTTCTTGCTCCAGTTTAGGCCCCCGAGATTTACCCTTCCAGGCCGGACCCTGAACCCTTCTTCTTCCAGGCCTGGCACCCTAGCCTTAGCCTTTCAGGCCTGGCCACTCAGCCTTTGCCTTCCAGGCCTGAAACCGAACCCTTCTCTTTCCAGGTTTGACCTCCCAGCCTATGCCTTCCCGGCCTGGCATCAAACCCTTATCGTTCCAGTTTGGGCCCCCCAACCTTTGCATTCCAGACCTGGCTCCGAAAACTTCTCATTGCAGTCTTGGCCTCCCAGCCTTTGCCTTCCAGACCTGTCTCCAAACCCTTCTCATTCCAGTTTTGGCCCCCCAGGCTTTGCTTTCCACGTCTGGTCCCGAATCCTTCTCATCCAGTTATGGGCCCCTAGCCTTTGCCTTCCAGTCCTGGCGCTGAACCCATCCCTTTCCAGGTTTGGGCCCCGAGTTCTTGCCTTCCAGGTCTGGCCTGAAACCTTCTCGTTCCACTTTTGACCCCCACCAGCCTTGGCCTTCCAGCCCTGCCCCAGAACCCTTCTCATACCAGAATTGGCCCCCCAGCTTTTGCTTTCCTAGCCTGGCCCCCCAGCCTTTGCCTTCCAGGTCTGGCCCCGAACCCTTCTTATTCCAGTTCTGGCCCCCCAGCCTTTGCCATCCAGGTCTGGTCCAAAACCCTTCTATTTCCAGGTTTGGTCTCCCAGCCTTTCCCTTCCAGCCCTGGTCCAGAACTCCTCTTGTTCCAGTTTTGGTCCCCGAGCATTTGCCTTCCAGGCCCGGCCCCAAACCATTCTCGTTCAAGTTTTGTACCCCAGCCTTGGCCATACAGGCCTGGCCATTAACGTTTCTCGTTCGAGGCCTGACCTTTCACCCCAGACTTTTCCTTCTAGGCCTGGACCTGAACCCTTTTCGTTCCAGGCCTGGCTCCCCCCTAGCCTTTGCCTTCCAGGCCTAGCCCCGAACCTTTATTGGTCCAGTTCCCCCCCGCCCCCCACCCCAAACTTTGCATTCCAGACCTGGCACCGAACTTTTCTCATACCAGTTTGGGCGCCGCAGGGCTTTTCTTCCAAGCCTGGCTCCCCAGCCATTGCTTTCCAGGTCTGGCCCCAAACCCTTTGCATTCCAGTTTTGCTCCACTACACTTTGCTTTCCAGGCCTGCTCCCAAAACCTAGTTCCAGTTTTGGCCACCGAGCCTTTGCCTTCCAAATACGGACCCCAAGCCATTGCCTTCCACGCATGGCCACAAACTCTTCTCATTCCAGTACTGCCCCACTCCCCCCGAGCCTTTACCTTCCATGCCTGGCCCCAAACCCTTCTTGCTCCAGTTTAGCCCCCCCAGGTTTACCCTACCAGGCCTGGCCCTGAACCCTTCTTGTTCCAGGCCTGGCACCCTAGCCTTAGCCTTTCAGGCCTGGCCTGAAACTTTCTCTTTCCAGGTTTGGCCCCCCAGCCTTTGCCTTCCAGGCCTGACCTCCAATCTTTCTCGTTACAGATTTGGCACCTCAGCCTTTTTGTTTCCAGGCCTGTTGTCAAACCCATCTCGTTCCAGGTTTGACTCCCCAGGCTTGGCCTAACTGGCCTGGCTCCCCACCCTTCTCTTTCCAGGTTTGGTTCCCCAACATTTTCCTTACAGGACTGCCCCAGATCCCTTCTCATTCCTGTTTTGGCCACCCAGTCTTTGCCTTCCTGGCCTGATCTTTAATGCTTCGAGTTCCTATTTTGCCCCCCAAGCTTTTGCCTTCCAGACCTGGCCCCAAAACTTTTTTGTTCCAGTTCCCCGCCACCCCCCACCCCAGCCTTTGCATTCCTGACCTGGCGCCGACCCTTTCTCATACCACTTTGGGCGCCCCAGGGTTTTTCTTCCAAGCCTGGCCCCCCTGCCATTGCTTTCCAGGGCTGGCCCCGAGCCCTTCGCATTACAGTTTTGCTCCACTAAGCTTTACTTCCCAGACCTGGTCCCAAAACGTTCTCGTTCCACTTTTGGGCCACCAGCTTTTGCCTTCCATGCCTGGAACCGTACCCTTCTCTTTCCAGATTTGGTCCCCCAGCCTTTGCATTCCAGGCCAAGCCCTGAACGTTTCTCGTTTCAGGCCTGACCGCCCCCCCACGCCCCAACCATTGCATTCCAGGCCTGGCGCCGAACCTTTCTCGTTCCATTTGTGGCCCCAGAGCCTTTGTCTTCTAGGCCTGGCCCCAAACCCTTCTCATTCCAGTTTTGAGCCCTCAGGCTTTGCCTTCCAAGCCAGGAGCCCCTGCCTTTGCCTTCCAGGTCTGGCCCCAAACTCTTTTCATTCCAGCTTAGGCCCACCAGGCATACTCTTCCAGGCCTGGCCCTGAACCCTTCTTGTTCCAGGCCTGAACCCCTAACCTTAGCCTTTCAGGCCTGGCCCCCCAGCCTTTGCCTTCCATGCCTGGCCCCAAGCCCTTTTCGCTCCAGTTTAGGCCCCCAAGGTTTAGCCTTCCAGGTCTGACCCTGAACCCTCCTTGTTCCAGGCCTGGTCCCCTAGCCTTAGCCTTTCAGGCCTGGCCCCCAGCCTTTGCCTTCCAGGCCTGTAACCGAACCCTTCTCTTTCTAGGTATGACCTCCCAGCCTTTGCTTTCCCGGCCTGGCATCAAACCCTTTTTGTTCCACTTTTGGCCCCCCAACCTTTGCATTCCAGGCATGGCCCCGAACACTTCTCATTGCAGTCTTGGCCTCCCAGTTTTTGCCTTCCAGACCTGTCTCCAAACCCATCTCATTCCAATTTTGGCACCCCAGGCTTTGCTTTCCAGGTCTTGTCCCGAACCTTTCTCATTCCAGTTATGGCCCTCCAGGCTTTGACTTCCAGTCCTGGCCCTGAACCCTTCTCTTTCCAGGTTTGGCCCCCGAATTTTTGCCTTCCAGGTCTGGCCTGAAACTTTGTCGTTCCAGTTTTGGCCCCCGCCAGCCTTTGCCCCAAACTCTTCTCATTCCACCTTAGGCCCCCAAGCCTTTACCTTCCAGGTCCGGCCCCAACCCTTCTCATTCCACCTTAGGCACCCAGGCTTACTCTTCCAGGCCTGGCCCTGAACCTTTCTTGCTCCAGGCCCCCTAGCCTTAGTCTTTCAGGCCAGGCCCCCCAGCCGTTCTCTTCCATGCCTGGCCCTTAACCCTTTTCGCTCCAGTATATGCCCCCGGGTTTACTCTTCCATGCCTGGCCCTTAACCCTTTTCGCTCCAGTATATGCCCCCGGGTTTACTCTTCCAGGGCTGGCCCTGAACCCCTCTTGTTCCAGGCCTGGCCCCCCAACCTTTGCCTTCCAGGTCTGGCCCTAAACCCTTCTCGTTTCAGGTTAGTTCTCCCAGGCTCAATCTATTCAACACAGGATCCTTTTTCTTTAACTGATGCATAATTTTGATATCACCAGAATGAAATAGCAATAAAATAGAAAACCAGGAGCCTGGTCGTTACAAGATTGTTACCGCATCAAGTGTGCTTCTCTATAAAGCCATTCAAATGTGACAAAATAGACCGATTCACACATTCTCTAAAACTGTTTCAAAGCAAGATAGGAGACAAATGTTAGATCCATATGGCTAAATTACAGATTGGATTTACACTGCAGGGTGCCGATCAAAGTAGATTTCTTCTGTTACTATTTTACCAGGAACTGAACATTGTTGATTTCCAGAAGGATGCATTTGGAATTTCCAGCTAGAGAGGGTTCAACGCAAGTGATGTTTGCTGCGGTGGAGAGTAGCACACATTCACTTAACATCTGTACCAAATGAGAGAGAGGAAAAATGGCAAGATACCGAAGGGAACCTACTTCAACCCCCGCGACAGTGCTGAACCCTGTAAGGTGGGCAGCACTCTAGATAACTTCCAGTTAGAGCAAATAACGCTTACTTCTGAAAAGCAGCGGGGCCCAGTGCAAAAACCACGGCCCTGAAAGTCAGAGGTCATTGGTTCTAATCCCTCCTCTGCCACTTGTCTTCTGTGGGACCTTGACTTCTCTGTGCCTCAGTGACCTCACCTGTAAAGTGAAGATTAAGATTGTGAAACCCACAGGAGACAGACAGAAAACACTACCTTTACTCCAGGGCTTAGAACAAAGCTGGGGACATTATAACTTCTATATGGAGCTGAACAGTTGAAACTTCAAAGGGAGACCATTTGACATTTCATGTCAGTCGAAGATAAACGCAATTGGCTTTTACAGAATAGAGGGAAACACGTTTTCCCTCAACTTCATTACTTAGTAGGGGAGAAGAAAAATAACTTGCAAAAAACTAGACTTCTCATGGAGGGCAAGGATAAGTCTAGATCTCTCTTGTTACTACATTGCTGTTGTACATGGAACTGAGCATTTGAAATTTCAAGAAGAGTGCAGTATAGCATATGGGTTTCAAGGTTTTGAGAGAAGCATATTCTATCAGCTTTCTTGCATACCTCGCTTACTTAGAAGGCTGGAAGGAAAAATGGTGCATGAAGATTACTACACTTGTTGTGCAGTGTAAGCATCTTCCATTTCTGTATTATTATTTTAAATGGAAGTAAAGATTTTGAAATTTCAAAAAGCTGCCATTTAACATTTTGTGCCGGGAGGGTTTCAATACAAGTGAGTTTCACAGAATGGAGAAAACACGTTCACTCTTAAATTAGGAGGCTAGAGGAAAAATGAGTGATGCTTAGCACCAGGCTCCATATGTGCTCAAAACACATTCAAGGCTATGTTCCGTTACTGTATTGCTTTTGTACATGGAACTGAACATCTGTGTTTTCAAGAAGAGTTCATTAGGCATTTCATGCCATAAGGGTTTCAACGCAAGAGGCTTTGATAAGATTGAGAGTAACACACGTTTTCAAAAACAACCTGTTTATTTAGCAGGATACAAAGAAAATGGTACATGCCGAAGGCTAGACTCTCGATAAGCCGTATTCTACAATGCAAGGATCAGTGTAGGTCTCGTCTCTGCTTGTAGTATTTTATTGTCACATGGAACTGAACTTGGGAAATTTCATGAAGCTCTCATTTAACATTTCGTGGCAGAGGTGTTTCAACACAGGTGAGTTTTGCAGAATACAGAAAACGCACGTTCTCTTCTGTGAAGAATATTGCTGTTGCACACGAAACCTAATATTTGCAATTTGAAGCCGAGTTGATTTGGGCATTATGCGACATGCGGTTTTCAACGCAAGGATCTTGGACAGAAACTTACGTACCTTCATCACTCTGAATTTAGTAAACCAGTTAAGGAAACCCACTTACTTAGCAGTAAAAAATCCTTGTGGCCAAAGGATTTCAGTGCAAGTGACTTTTGTACAGACTGGAAAAAGCAAGCACTCAGTGAACTTATTCACCCTTTCTTAGAAAGCTAGAAGAAAAATGGCTGTTGCCAAGAGTAAGTTCCCTTTGCGCTGAACTCTGTGAAGCAAGGATCAGTGTGGTTATCTTGAGTTACCGAAATGCTGTTGTAAATACTGACCATTTGAAATGTGAAGAAGACTGCCCATGGCGTTTTGTGCCATGTGGGTTACAAGTTAAATGTCTTTCATAGGAAGAAGAGAAACGGACACTGAATTGGCTTTCTTATTCAACAAACTTCCCAAACAACACAGAACAAAAATAGGCACACGCACGAGACTATTCTCCTGGAGCACCGCAAGTCATACTACCAAGATCGCTGTAACCTTCTTCTGTTTCTGTACTAATGTTTCACATGGAACTGAACAGTTGAAGTTTCATGATCCTCTTCTATAATATTTTGTGCCAGGTAGGTTTGAATGCAAATGATTTCATATAATCGAGAGAAAAATACATTCAGTTACCGTTATAGATTAATACGATTTAGCGGGACAGGAGAAAAAAGCAACATGCAGAACATCCTATTCCTGGTGTGCAGTATGCTAGAGTTCCAGAATCACTGTAGGTATCTTCCCTTTCTACATGAACTCTTTTATGTAGAGCTGAGCATCTGAAGGTTCATGAAGCTCTCAGATCTCATTTCATGTCAGTGGGATTTCAACAAAAAGACTAAAACACAATGCGTAAAATCCAAACACGTATATTTATTCATCACATTCGCTCTTGCTTAGGCTAAGAGAAAAACGACTCTGGCAGAAGGCAACACTTCTTTTGTGAAGAAGAGTGCTGGACAAGGATCAGTGTGGATGTCTTCTGTGCCTGAATTACTGTTGTCCCTGGAAGTGAATATTTGCAATTTCCAGAAGAGTTGTTATAGCATTTCGTGCCAATGTGAATTTCAGCCCAAGCGGCTTAATTACTAAATTGAGAGAAAAACACAGTAATGAGTATTTTTTGTTAACTTGTGTGTATTTACAGTTACTTAGTTTCTTAGTTTACTTAGAGTACTTACACTACTGATGAGCTGCTAGAGTGCAGGCTTCTGTTTTTGTGTGCACTAATTTGCATGGAGGGAAAAGTTGAAGATTAACCAAGGTGCCATTCAGCATTTTAGGTCAAAAGAGAAGGCAAGGCAGGTGGTTTTTACAGAATGGAGACAACGCACAAGTCGGTCAGCTCATTCACCCTTACTATGTGGGCTTGAAGAAAAAAGAATAAAGGGGGACTAGGTTCCTTCTGTGCAGAACACTGACTAGCATTTATCAGTGATGCTGTTGCACATGAAACTGAACATTTGTACTTGTAGAAGAGTTTTTCACTAATGAGTGCTTCTCTCAATCTTGATAATAAAGCCAGTTGCTTTGAAACCCGCATAACACAAAAGGCCAAAATAACTCTTCTTCTCATTGCAAAGGTTCTGTTTCATGTGCAACAACAATATTGATAAATGCTCTTGACAACTTCCATTAACTTCAAATGTTCTTTCTTTGCAAAATAGTATGTACAGAATCAGAAGTTGCCGACAATGATCCTCGTTGTCTAAAATTTGAAATGGACTATTTTTCTTCTATCTTGCTAAGTCAACCACTTAACTAAAATATTCAGTGGTGTGTTTTTCCCTCAATTGTAATAAAAAGAATGATTGCATTGAAACTAGCATGGCATGAAATGCTATAAGAACGTTTCTGGAAATTGGAAATATTCTGTTCCATGTACAGAAGCTATTTACATTATCCTTGTCCAGCAATGTTAAGCACAAAAGGAATGTAATCTTTTTCATGTGTCATTTTCCTTCGAGCTGCTAAGTGAGAATGTGCTGAACTAATACGCAAGTTTTTTTTCATTGTGTTGAAGTTTTTACGTTGATATCCCACAGACAAGAAAGGAGATCTGAGAACTTCATGAAACGTCAAGTGCTCAGCTCCATTTAAAATAGTTGATACAGAAGGGGGTCTAAACTCTAGTATTTTCTGTAGTTGGCAACCCATCTGTAGTTTTGTGTTGTGCATGTTCTATATTACCTCTATCTTGCTAAGTAGGCAAGATATCCAAAAATTAATTGATGTGTGTATGTTAATGATAAAGCCGCTTGTGTTGAGTCCTGCATGCCACGAAAACATATAAAAACTCTTTCCGCAATTGTGAATATTAGAAATTGTTTCACTGCTTGTTTTTTTTCCCCCCTGTTTCTCCCCCTTTAAAACTCTGAGCTCGTTGTTGAGCAAGCATTGCCTTCATGTCTTGCAGGTTTTTGGTTTCTGCGTGTTTCTGGACTTCCAAGCACGAAGTCCTGTGTTCTGTACACATAAAGTGCTCAGTAAACATGACTGAATGAATGAAATATTCAGTTATATTGATTACAGTATCAGAGGTACAGAAGACACCTGCACAATTCTTCTCCAGCAGTATTCAGCAAAAAAGAATGAAGTCCTCTGCATGAGTCATTTTTCTCCTAACCTGCTAAGTAAGCGTGAATTTGTTTTTGAAACCCCGCTAGCACAAAATGAGAATTGAGAGTTTCATGAAACTTTAACAACTCAACTCCACATAAAATAGTTCATATACAAACAGAAGATGCCTATCATTGAACGGTAGTATACAACGAACATGGAATATGGTTTTCTGCATCAACTATTTTTCTCTTGTTCTGCTAAGCGGGCAACTTAGAAGATGACGAAGAGAGAACGACTGAAGTTATCGGTTGAGCAGCCTTGTAATACTACACAGTTGCCACAAGAGGGCAGTTGCCCGGTTATTATCTGCCCCCGCCCCCCCCCCCCCCCCGCCGCCGGCTGGCTCCTCTGGATTCCCAGATTACCGGCAGGTGCAGGGCAGGAATGTGCCAGACCTCGAACCACCTGGAGTTAGGTCATCTGCATAAGTGGCTTTTCTTCCAGTCTGCTAAGAGTGAATGGACATTTTCTCCATTCTGTAAAATCACTAAGGTTGTAACCCCTCTGGCCCAACTATGTGGGAGCTTCATTAGACTTCGACTGCTCAACTCCAGGTAGCATAGTTCATATAGAAAAAGAAGATGCCTACAATGATCCTTGAACAGTAGCATCCAGCGTACTTGGAATACAGTGTTCTGCATGAACTATTTTTTCTTATATCCTGCTAAGGGGGCAACTTAAATAAGAAACCTTAGGGAAACTCCTATGACACGAAATACTATTTGACCTCTTCTTGAAATTTTATATCTCCAGGGCCATGTAAAACAACAATTCAGTCACACACAAAAAAGAACCTAGTTCTCTCATGAGTCATTTTGCTTCTAGCCTGCTTAAATAAGTTAGAGTGTCCGTTTCCTTTATACTGAAAAAGTCACTTGTGATGAAACTCCCGTGGAACCAAGTTCTCATAAGAACTTTCAATAAACTTTAAACGTTTTTGTTACATGTTAAAAAAAAGTTCATATGGAAACAGAAGACGCCTTCATTCTACTATGTTCTGTAGTCTAGCGTTCTACATGTGCCATTTGTCTTCTATCTTGTTAAATATGCAAGGTAACTAAAAATCAATTATTGTATGTTTCTCTCAATCTTAATAATGAAGCCGCTTTCTTTGAAACTCGCATGGCACGGTATGCTATAAGAACTCTTCTGGAAATTACAAGTATTCAGTTCCTTTTACAACAGTAATCCTGACCAAGAAAATATCTAGACTGATTCTTGTTCAGCCCCAAAGAAGTGTTGTCTTCTTTAAAAATCATTTTTCCTCTGGACTGCTAAGTGAATATATGTAGAGTGCGTGTTATCTTTCCATTGTGTTGAAGCCTTTATGTTGCTATCCCTCATGCAGGTAAGGAGAGCTGAGAGCTTCACGATATTTCAACTGCTAAGCTCCACGTAGCATACTGGATAGAAAAGATGCCTACACTCTAGTACGTTTTGCAGGATGCAGCCCATCAGTAGTCAAGTGTTTTGCATTTGCCATCTTACTAAGTAAGCAAGATAACCCAAAGAATTGTTAACGTGGGTTTCTTCTAAATCTTTGAAGGGAAGTTGCTTACGCTGAAGCCCGTATGGTACGAAATGTCTTAAGAAATGTTCTGTATATTGCAAACATTTAGTTCCATGTATAAAACATTAATGGCAAAAAGGTTATCTACACGGATTTTAACTCGCAGTGTTCTGCCCAAAAAGAATGTTGCAGTACCCTGAATATGGAGTTCTGCATGAACTACTCTTCTGCTGGGGTGTCCTGCAGCTGCCTCAGACCGACTTCGCCAGAACCTGTGGGCGTCCCGTGCCCAGCCTGCTGCAGAACTCACTGCTTTTGCAGGGGAGGAGAAAGATTTGGGGACATAGGTCTCTGTCCTCTGGCTTGGCTTTGTTAAGAAAGTTGAGTTAAATCCTTATGACTCGAAAAACTATTTGATCTCTCTTTGAAATTACATATGTTCAGGTCTGTGTACTACAGCAAAACAGTCACCCAAGAGATCTACTTTAAGATTACAGTGTTTGGCACACAAGGAGGCAGGTCCTCTCCTGAATCATTTTTCTACTTAGCTTCCCAAGTAAGGGAGAATGTGGTCACCAATTGAGTATTTCCTCCATTATAACAAGGTCACTTGCGTTGAAACTCCCGTGGCACTATTTGCTCTTAAAATCTTTCAATCAACTCTAAGAATTCTTTTTCATGTAAAATAATTCATACAGAACCAGAAGTGGTGTATATTCAAACATGTTTCGTAACTCGCAGCCCATCCCTAGTCAAATGCCAATCACTAGTCATTGGCCATTTTTCTTCTTTCTTACTAAGTGGGCACGTGAACTATAAAAATTCATTAATGTAATGTTTCTCTCAATCTTGATAAAAAAGAACCAGTTGCTTTGAAACCCACATAACACGCAACGCCAAAATAACTTTTTCTCATTGCAAATGTTCCATTTCATGTGCAACAGCAGCTTCAGGGTTCAGCACAAGAAGAGCCTAGTGTTCGCATGATTCATTTATCTTTTAGCTTGCTCCGTTAAAAGTGAATTTGCTGAAAACTGTACTTTTTCTCCTTTCTGGAAAAGTCTCCTACGTTGGTGTGTTTCTGGCACAAAATGCTTTTTGCAGCCTTCATTAACGTCAAAAGTTCTCTCTCTGCAAGAAAGTGCAAACAGAAACTGAAGTTGCCTACAGTGACCCTCTCACTGAGGTAAGCGGTCCATCAAGTAGTCTAGAGGTCGAAATGGGCTATTTTTCTTCTATCTTGTTAAGTAGGCAAGTCAACTAAAATATTCTGTGATGTGTTTTTCCCTCATTCTTGATAAAAACAGACTCTTGCAGTGAAACTAGACTGGTACGAAATGCTACAAGAACTCTTCTGGAAATTGCAAATATTCAGTTCCATGTACAGAAGATATCTACACTATCCAGCAGCTGCTTAGCACAAAAAGAATGAAATCTTCTTCAAATCTCATTTTTCTTCTATTCTTCTAAGTGAGAATATGTTGAATTAATACGCATTATTTTTCCATTGTGTTCAAAACTTTAACATACACGGTGGTAGCCCACAGGCAGGAAAGCATATCTGAGAACTTCATGAAAAGTCAAGTAAATAGTTAACAGAAGGTATCTACACTCTGGCATATTCTGTAGTAGACAGCCCATCAGTGCTTTGCCATTGCCATTTTACTTCTCTCATGCTAAGTAGGTCAGTTAACCAAAACGTTAATTGTGTGTTTCTCTCACTCCTAATAATAAAGTTGTTAACGTTGAATCCCGTATGGTACGAAATGCCATCTATCTGGAAAATGCAGCCAAACAATACATTACAGACACGAGAGCTATCAACACTGATCTTATCCCACAGTGTTCAGCAGAAAAGTAGTGCAGCTCTTTGTGAGGGTCGTTTTATCTTGTAGTCCAAGTAGGTGTTGAATGGATATGAATTCTCTCAATTCTGTAAAAGTCACTTGTCTAGAAACCCGCAAAACAGGAAATGCCAAAATAACTTTTTTTAAATTGTAAATGTTCAATTTCATGTGCAACAGTCACACTGATAACTGCTCTTCAATATTCAGCACAGAAGAAACCTTGTGTTGATTCATTTTTCTTCGACCTTGCTTAGTCAGGTGAGTGTGCTGTAAACTGTAGGTTTTCTCTATTCTGGAAAAGGCAATTGCGTTTGATTTCCTTCTGGCCCAAAATGTTTCTTGTAACCCTCAATAAACTTTAATTGTTCTTTCTATTCAAAATAGGGCAGGAATTAGACAGCGCCTGCAAGCCTCCTCGCACTGAATATACGCAGTCTAGCGTTGTAATGTACTACTTTTCTTCTATCTTGCTAAATAGTCACATTAACTAGAACACCCTGTATTGTGTATTTCTCTCAAGCTCAATAACGAAGCTGCTTGCGTTGAAACCCGCATGGCACGAAATGTTATAAGAACTTTTCTGGAAGTTGCAAATACTCAAGTCCTTGTATAAGTGTAACACAGGCACAGAAGAGATCGTCACTGATGATTGATTGTTGAGCACAAAAGGAGTGGAGTCTTCTGGACAAATCATTTTTCTTTTAGCATGCTAAGTAAGCATGACTATGTTGTTAAAACCCCACTGGCTGGAAATAAGATCTGAGTGCTTCATGAAATTTTAACTGTTCAGCTAACAGAAGATGGTTACAACGATCATTTAACTGCAGTATGCAATGTACGTGGAATATGGCATTCTGTAGGAACTGTTTTTATCTTGCCCTGCTAAGTGGGCAGGTGAAGAAAGTTGAGTCAAACCCTTATGACATGAAATGCTCGTTGATCTCTCTTTGAATTTACCTATGTTCAGGTCCATGTACTACAACAAAACAGTCACACAAGAGATCTACCCTAAAATCGCCGTGTTCAGCATAAATGGAGTCAGGTCCTCTCATGAGTCATTATTGGTCTAGCCTCCAAAAAGAGAAAGTGGTGACAAACTGTGCGTATTCTCCATATTCTGAGATGGTCACTTGCGTTGGAACTCGGGTGCTCCTATTTGCTCTTAAGAGCTGTCATTAAATTATAAGCTTTCTGTTTCAGAAGATGTCTACATTCTAATATATTTTGTAATATGCAGTGCATCGGTAGTCTGTTGTTTGGCATATGCCGTTTTTCTTTTATCGTGCCAAGTTAGGCAAGTTAACTAAAGAAATTCATTAATGTGGGTTTCTCAATTTTGACAAATAAAGCTGCTTGTGTTGAACCCGCATGACCCTAAATGCTAAAATAACTCTTCTTCTCATTTCAAATGCTCCGTTTCAAAGGCAACAGCAACACTGATAAATACTCTTTAGGGTTCCGCACATCAAGAACCTGGTCCTCGCGCAATTCATTTTTCTTCTAGCTTGCTAAATAAGGATGTAATCGCTGACAAACTTTGTGTTTTCTTCATTCTGTAAGTTGCACCTTTCAGACACGAAATGCCACTGTAACTTTCCTTATACTTCAAATATTCTTTCCATGTAAAATAGTGCATTCAGAAACAGAAGTTGCCTACAACGATCCTCGCACTGTAGTATGCAGTCCGTCAGTAGTCTATTGTTTGAAAGGTACTATTTTCTTTCTAGCTTGTTAAGTAGGGACGTTAACTAAAAATGTTGGTATTGTGTGGTTCTCTCAATCATAAAAGTAAAGCTGCTAGCATGGCATGAAATGCTACCAAAACTCTTTTGGAACTTGGAAATTTCGGATCCAAGTTTAGAAGATGAGCACCACAGGGAAAGTAGTCTTCTTCACGAGTCATTTTTCTTCTAACCTTCTAAGTGTGAATGTGCTGAAAGAAGGTTTGTTCTGTAAACTGTTATCTCCGTAGCAGGAAAGAAGATCTGAGAGCTTTAAGAAACGTCAGCTGCTAAGCTCCATGTAAAATAGGTCATACAGAAGACACCTATATTCTAGTTGCAACCCATCAGGAGTGTAGTGTTTTGTAGTGATCATTTTTGTTCTATCTTGCTAAATAAGTTAATAAAATCAAAATACATTGAATGTGTCTTTCTCATTCTTAATAATAAAGCTAATTTGTTGAAACCCGTATGGCACAAAATGCTTTTAGAACTCTTTTGGAAATTGAAAATACTGCAAATATTAGAAATTACCTGACTACTTCTTTTGTTTTGCTTGTTGTCTCTCCATTGCAGACTGTGAGCCTGCTGTTAAGCAGGGATTGTCTCTGTTGTCGCATTGTACATTCCCAGTGCTTAGTACTGTGCCCCGGATTTGAATGATAAATGAAATATTCAGTTCAATGTATTACAGTACTATAAATGCAGAAGATATCTATACTATCATTGTCCAGCATAAAACCAACCTTCCCGTCTCTCAGGCCCGCAATCTCGGTGTCATCTCTGACTCGTCTCTCTCCTTCGCCCCACACATCCTATCCGTTACCAAGACCTGCCGGTTTCACCTTTACAGTACAGCCAAGATCCGCCCTTTCCTCTCCACCCAAACGGCTACCTTACTGCTACAGGCTCACGTAATATCCCGGCTAGATTACTGTGTTAGCCTTCTCTCTGATCTCCCTTCCTCCTCTCTCGCCCTGCTCCAGTCTATTCTTTACTCCGCTGCCCAGCTCATCTTTCTGCAGAAACGCTTTGGGCATGTCACTCCCCTTCTTAAACACCTCCAGTGGTTGCCTATCAACTTCCGCTCCAAACAAAAACTCCTCATTCTAGGCTTCAAGGCTCTCCATCACCTTGCCCCTTCCTACCTCTCCTCCTTTCTCTCTTTCTACTGCCCACTCCGCATGCTCCGCTCCTCTGCCGCCCACCTCCTCACCGTCCCTCGGTCTCACCTACACCGCCCTCGACCCCTGGGCCACGTCCTCCCGTGGTCGTGGAAAGCCCTCCCTCCTCACCTCCGCCAGGCTAATTCTCTTCCCCTCTTCAAAACCTTACTTAAAACTCACTTCCTCCAAGAGGCCTTCCCAGACTGAGCTCCCCTTCTCCCTCTACTCCCTCTACCGCCCCCCCCTTCACCTCTCCGCAGCTTAACCCTCTTTTCCTCCCAACTCCCTCTGCTCCTCCCCATCTTCCTTCCCATCCCCTCAGACCTGTACTCGTCTGCTCAAGTGTATATATTTACATTACCTTATTTATTTTGTTAATAAAATGTACATCGCCTTGATTCTATTTAGTTATTGTTTTTACGAGATGTTCTTCCCCTTCACTCTATTTATTGCCATTGTTCTTGTCTGTCTGTCACCCCCGATTAGACTGTAAGTCCCTTAAACGGCAGGGACTGTCTCCATCTGTGGCCGACTTGTTCACTCCAAGCGCTTAGGACACTGCTCTGCACATAGTAAGCGCTCAATAAATACTATTGAATGAATGAATAAAAAGAATGAGCCATCTTTCTCCGAGCCCAAGTGAGCGAGAATATGTTTTTGAAACCTTACTGGCTCGAAATGAGATCTGAGAGCTTCACGAAACTTTAACAGTTCAGCTCCATGTAAAATAGTTCAAATAGATACAATAAGAAGCCTACAACCATCTTTGTACAGTGATATACAGCGTACCTAGAATATGGTGTTTTGCTGGAACTCTTTTTCTCTTATACTGCTAATCCGGGTAACTTAAATCAAAGTTTAGTGAAACCTCTATGATACGAAATGCCACTTGAACTCTTCTTGAAATTAGCCATGTTGGAGGTCCATGTACAGCAACAGAAGAATCCCTCGAGAGTTCTACATAAAGATGGGCACAAATGGAGCTTAGTCCACTCAGGAGTCATTTTCTTTCTAGTCTGCTAAGTAAGAATGTGCTGACAAACTGTGTGTTTCCTCCCTACTGGAAAAGTCCTTTGTCTTGAAACTCCAGTGGCACTTTCATTACATTTCAAACGGTCTTTTTCTTATAAAATAACTCTTGGAGAAGCATCTTCTGATGCTTACAGGCAAGTATGGCTGGTAGTATGCAGCTCATGAATAGTCTAGCTTTTTTTGCATCTGACATTTTTCTGTTATCTTGCTTAATAAGCAAGCTAACTAAAAAAAAAGTTAATATTTGTTTCTCTTGTCCTTAATAATAAAGCCACTTGCGATGAAAGACACATGGCAGAAAATGTCATAAGACCTATTCTGGCAAATGTTCACTTCCTAATAAAACAACAATACAATACAGGCACAGAAGATAGGTAAACTGATCTTTTTCTTGCAGGAGTCAGCAAAAAAGTAATGTAGTCTTCAGGAGGAGTCATTTTTCTTGTAGTTTGCTAACGTTTTCTCAAATCTGTAAAAGTCAACTTATGCTGAAACCCGGATGGCTAGAAATGTCGAAATAACTCTTTAACAAATCACAAATGTTCAGCTTCATGTGCAACAGCATCACTGATAAATGCTACTCATTATTCTCCACAGAAGGAACTTAGGGTTCACATGATTCATTTTTCTTCAAACCCAAATAGTAAGGGGTGAATGTGCTGAATGACTGGTGCGTTTTCTCCATTCTGTAAACACCACTTGCCTTGCTGTTGCCTTCTGACACAAAATGCTGCTTGGCACCTTCGTTAATCTTCAACTATTCCTTCCGTGCAAAATAGTGCACGCAAGAACAGAATCTTGCATTCTAGTAACCAGCCCATCAGTAGTGTAAGTACTCTAAGTTACGCCTAAGTTACGTACTGGCAGGTTAACTAAAAAATTCTTATTGTGTTTTTTCTCTTAATTTTATTAATTGAGCGTGGAAACTCGCATGGTAAGAAATTTTATAAGAAATCTTCCGGAAATTGCATATATTCACTTCCATGGACAACAGTAATTCAAGCACAGAATGATAGCAATAATAATAATGTTGGTATTTGGTAAGTGTTTACCATGTGCAGAACACTTTTCTAAGTGCTGGGGTAGATAAAGGGTAATCAGGTTGTCCCACGTGAGGCTCACAATCTTCATCCTCTTTTTACAGATGAGGTAACTGAGGCACAGAGAAGTAAAGTGACTTGCACAAAGTCACACAGCAAAGTCACACAGCCAAGCCGGGATTAGAGCACTTGACTGCTGACTGCCAAGACCGTGCTCTTTCCACTGAGCCAAAGTGAACTGATCCTTTTCCAGCACTCTTCGCTACAAAAAGAGTGGAGTCTATCTGCATAAGTCGTTTTTCTCTTAGCCTAAGTAAGTGTGAATGTAATCAATGAATATATGCTTTTTTTCCATGATGTTGAAGTTTTTATGGTGAAATCCTATTGGCACGAAATGAGATCCGAGAGCTTCATTAACCTTCAACTGCTCAGCTCTACGTAAAAGAGTTCATATAGAAACAGAAGATACCTACAACGATTCTGGAACTTACACCAAGAATAAGATGCTCTTTCAACAGGTTGCATTTTTCTCCTATCTTGCTAAATTGTATTAAACTAGAACGTTAATTTTAGTTAAATTTAGTTCTAGTATGTTTCTCTCAATTATATGAAATCATTTGTATTCAAACCCGTCTAACACAAAATGTTGAAAAGGACGTTCATGAAACTTCAACTGTTCAGTTCCACATGAAACTGAACCAAAATCAGAGTGATGAGGGTACTTAGGTTTCTGTGCAAGACAGTTGCGTTGAAAACCGCATGACACAAAATGCCAAATCAACTCTCCTTCAAATTGCAAATATTAGATTTCATGCGCAACAGCAATATTCTTCACAGAAGAGGGCCTGTGCTTTTTCCATTCTGTTAAACTCACCTGTGTTGAAAACGCTTTGCTACAAAAGCCTAAAAGAGAGCTTCATGAAATTTCTGAAGTTCACATTACATTTTCCATGTAAAAATATACTGATACTACAAACAGAGATGATGCTTACACTGATCCTTGCTTGGATTGTACAATACGGACTATCGGGAGTCTAGCCCTCGAAATGTACCATTTTTCTTCTATCCTGCTAAATAGGCGAGTTGGTTTTAAAAAGATGTGGTCCTCTCAATCTTATTGTAGCCACTTGCGTTGAAACCTTTATGGCGCGAAAAGCGTAAATGAACTCTTCTGGAAAAGGCAGATGTTCAGTTTCATGTCCAAAAGTAATACAGTAAGAGAATGTAGCTATACTTGTCCTTGCCTTGAGGTTTTGAAGCACATTTGAAGCCTCGTCCCTCTACATCACTCATTTGTCTCCTAGCCTGTTAATTTAAGAGTGAATGTGTTTTCTCCATTCTCTGAAAGTCACTTGTGTTGAAACCCCACCCCTGCACGAAATGCTAAATGGGAGCTTCAAAAATTTCAAAATTTGTACTTCCATGTAAAGTAATAAAACAGAAACGGAAGATGCTTACACTGATCCTTACACTGCATCACGAGTCTAGTAATCTTACATGCACCATTTTTTCTTTCAGCTTTCTAAGTGGGTAAGGTACACACGAAAGTTGATGGAATGTGTTTCTCTCGATCCTATCAAAGCCTTGAAACTCCTATGCCAGATTGCACTTTTCTTGAAATTTCAAAAGCTCAGTTCCATGTACAACAGAAATGTAGTAATGGGATAGATCTACATTGATCCTACTCCTCCATTAGGAATCTATCCTACTAAGTAACGAAGTGCAGGGATAGTGTGTTTCCCTCTATTTTGTAAAAGTCAATTGGGTTGACCTTCCTCTGGCATAACATGCCAAATGGCTTCCCCTTGAAATTTCAAAACAGATCAGTTTCACTTAGGCGTTATAATAGTGACAACGGCAGTATTTGTTAAGTGCTTATTATGTGCCAAGGCCTGTTCAAAGCATTGGTTCGAACCTGGCCTGGAAGAAAAAGACTGGGGGGATGAAACTGGAACGAGACGAGTTCGAGACAAGGTCAGAAAGAGAAAGGCTGGTGGTGTAAAACTGGAATGAGAAGAGTTCGGGTCCAGCCTGGATGGGAAGACCTGGGGACCAGGCCTGGAATAAGAGGGATTCGTGGCCAGACCTGGAAGGCAAAGCCTGGGTGACCTAAACTGGAACAAGAAGGGTTCATGGCCAGGCCTGGAAGGTGAAGCCTGGAGGTCCGAAACTGGAAAGAAATGTGTTCAGGGACAAGCCTACAAGGGAGAGGCTGGGTGGCCATTTCTGGAAGGCAATAGCTGGGGGGGCAAGGCCTGTAAGGCAAAGGCTGGGGCGGGGGGGGCGATACTGGAATGAGAAGGGTTTGTGGCCATGCCTGGAAGACAATGGTTGGGGGTCCGGACTTGGAAGGCAAAGGCTCGGTGGCCAAAACTGGAACTAGAAGGTTTAGGAAGCAGGCCTGGAAAGCAAAGTGTAGTAGAGCAAAACTGGAATGAGAAGGGTTCCGGCCCTACCTGGAAAACAATGGCTGGGGGGGCAGACTTGGAAGACAAACTCTGGGGCGACCAAAACTGGTACGAGAAAGGTTCAGCTCCAAGTCTGGAATGCAAAGCCTATGGTGGGAAGTGGGGGGAACTGGAACAAGAAAGTTTAGGGGACAAGCCTGAAAGGCAAAGGCAGGGGGAGCCAGTCCTGCAACAAGAAGGATTCAGGGCCATGCCTGGAAGGTAAAGTCTGGGGTCAAAGGTCAGGTCTAGAACGAGAAACGTTAATGGCCAGGCCTGGATGGCAAAGGCCGGGGTCCAAAACTGGAATGATAATGGTTTGGGGCCAGGTCTGGAAGGCAAAGCTTGCAGGGGCCAAGCCTGGAACGAAGAGGGTTCGGGGCCATGCCTGGAAGGCAATGGCTCGGTGGCCAAAACAGGAACAAGAAGCATTCTGGACGAGGGCTGGAAGGTAAAGGTTGGGGGGACATGCCTGGAAGGCAAAAGCTGGGGGGCCAATCCTGGAACGAGAAGGGTTCTGGGGCAGGGCTAGAAAGCAAAGGCCGGTGGGGGGCAAAACTGGAACGAGAAGTTTCAGGCCAGACCTGGAAGGCAAAAACTCAGTGGCCAAACCTGGAAAGAGAAGGGTTCAAGGTCAGGACTGGAAGGCAAAGCCTGGGGGGGCCACAACAGGAATGAGAAGGGTTCGGGACAAAACCTGGAAAGCAAAGCCTGGGGTGCCAAAATTGGAATGAGAAGGGTTTGGAGACAGGTCTGGAAGGCAAAGGCTGGGAGGCCAAGACTTCAATGAGAAACGTTCGGTGCCAGGCCTGGAATGCAAAGGTTGGGGGGGCCCAAACTGGAACGATAAGGGTTTGATGCCAGGCCGGGAAGGCAAAGGCTGGAAGGTCAAACCTGGAAAGGGAATGGTTGGGTTTCAGGCTTGGAAGGCAAAGGCTGGGAGGCCAGGCCTGAAAGGTTAAGGCTGGGGGCCAGGCCTGGAACAAGAAGGGTTCATGGCCAGGCCTGGAAGAGTAAGTCTAGGCAGCCTAATCTGGAACGAGAAGGGTTTGCGGACAGACCTAGAAGGCAAAGGCTGGGGGCGGCAGGCCTGGAATAAGAAGGGTTCAAGGCCAGTCCTGGAAGGATAAACCTGGGAAGCCTAAACTGGAGTGAAAAGGGTTTGTGGCCAAGTATGGAAGGCAAAGGCTAGAGGTCAAAATTGAAACTGTAATGGTTTGGTCCCAAGCATGGCATGAAACGTCTGGGGGACCAGAACTGGAGGAGAACGGTTTGGAGCCATCCCTGGAAGGCAAAGTCTGACTGCCAAAAACTGGAACGAAAAGAGTTTGAGGCCAGGCCTTGAAGGCAACTACTGGGAGACCAGGCCTGGGATGCAAAAGTTTAGGAAGGCAAAACTGGAACTAGAAGTGATCTGGGACAGGTCTGGAAGCCAAAGGCTGTTTGGCCAAAACTAGAACGAGAAGGGTTTAGGCCAGGCCTAGAAGGCAAAGCTTGGGAGGCCAAAATTGGAACGAGAATGGTTCGGGGACATGCCTGCAAGGCAAATGTACACGCAAAGGCAAAGGCAAAGGGTTGCACAAACTGGATTGTGAAGAGCTTGGGCCAGGCATGGAAGTCAAAGGCTAGAAAATAGAGTCTCACTCTAACCATAACCGGAAGCTTCTTATGAACATTAACCCTACGTATTCATCATCATAAGAGTAATGATAAAAATACTGTAAAATTTATAAAGCACTTACTCTGGGTAAAGCACTTTTCGAAACGCTCGAGTAAGTAAAAGAGCATCAGGTTGGACACACTCAGTGTCTCACTGTCTTGATGCCCATATTACAAATTAGGTAATTGAGACTTAGAGAAGTCAAGAGATTTGTCCTAAATCACAGAGTAGACGTGTGGCAAGATATCTCTAATACGAATACTACCCCTACACTGAGCCTTACACTTTTCAATGATCTTAACTTTAAGCCTAACCTTTCCCTTCAAATTGGCCTTAGCCTTATGGCTAAGCTTAAGCCAAAACCGAAATTTAACTTCAACTCATTCTAGGTCAGTGGTAGGATGTGGGCCAAGGGTTGAAGGTGGTTCAAGCAAGATCGAAGTACACTGAGGAGGTTACCGCAGGGGAGTGGAGTGTACGGGGTGGGCTGTAGAAGGAGAGAAAGTAGGAGAGGGTAAGAAAGAGGAAGGAAGGAGAGAATGAGGAGTTTTTGATAGGCAACCCTTAGGGATTTTTGAGAAGAGGAGTAACATGGTCCAGAGCGTTTCTGTAGAAAGATAATCCGGGCAGCAGAGTGAAGTATAGAGCAAGAGGATGTGAGATCAGAGAGGAGGCTGCTGCAATAATTCATTCGGGATACTATGAGAGATTGTACCAGCTAGATTGTACCAGTTTGGATGGAGAAGATAGGGTGGATCTTGGCGATGTTGTGAAGGATGAGACCGGCAGGTTTTGGTGATGGACTGGATTTGAGGGGTGAATGATAGAGCAAAGTGAAGTATAATACCAAGGTTGCGGGCTTGTGAGAGGGAAAAGATGGTAGTGCCGTCCACAGAGACAGGAAAAGCAATGAGAAGACAAGGTTTGGAGGGGAAGATTAGGAGCTCAGTATTGGACACGTTGAGTCTTATGTGACATGAGGAAATCCAGGTTGGAGATGTCCTGGAGGCAGGAGGAGATATGATCTTGGAGGGAGGGAGAGAGAACAGAGGCAGAGGGAGATGTAGATTTGGGCCTCATCTGTGTAGTTGAAGGGTTGTGGGCCAGACCTGCAAAGCAAAGGCTGGGGAGGGGACAAAACTGGAAAGCAAAGGCTGAGGGGCCCAAACTAGAACGGGAAAGGTTGGGGGTCAGGCCCACAAAGCGAAGGCTAGGAGGCCCGAAGTGGAATGAAAAGGGTTCAGGGCAAGGCCTGCAAGCAAATGCTTGGGGGGGTGAAGGGAACAGGAAGGAGAAGAGTTCAGGGCAAAGTTTGGAAGGCAAAGGCTGGAAGGGGCAATAGTGAAAGGAGAAGGGTTCTGGGCCAGGCAAGCAAGGCAAAGGTTTTGGGGCAAAACTGGAAAGCAACAGTTGGGAGATGGTGACAAAACAGAAAAGAGAAGGGTTTGGGGCCAAGCCTGCAGGGTAAAGGCAGGAGACTTCAAACTGGAAGGAGATGGGTTCAGGACTAGGTCTGCAAAGCAAAGATTGGGGGGCAAGATATGAAGGCAAAGGCTGGGGGGTCCCAAACTGGAACGTGAAGGGTTTGGTGCCAGGTCTGCAAGACAAAGGCCGGGGGGTAGGGGGGCAAAGCGGAAAGACAAATGCTGGGGGGCCAAATCTGGGAGAAGAAGGGTTGAGGGCCAGGCCTGCAAGACAAAGTCTTAGGAGGCCCAAACTGGAAAGAGAAGGGTTCAGGCCAGGCCTGCAAGGCAAAGGCTGGGGGTTAAAACTGGAAGTCAAAGGCTGGTGGGCTAAAACTGGAACAAGAAGTGATAGAGGCCAGGCTAACAAGGAAAGGTTGGGCGGGCAAAACTGGAAGGCAAAGGCTGGGGGCCCCAATCTACGACGAGACGGGTTCACGGCCAAGCCTCCAAGGCAAAGGCTAAGGTGGCCAAACTGGAACGAGAAGGGCTCTGGCCTAGGCTACAAGGCAAAGGCTGGGGGAAAAAACTGGAAAGCAAAGGCTGGCGGGGGGCGAAACAATAACGAGAAGGGTTCGTGGCTAGGCTTGCAAGGCAAAGGATGAAGAGGCACACTGAAAAGCAAAGGCAGGGGGGCCCAAACTGGAGGGAGAAGGGTTTGGAGGGAGGGTTGCAAGGGAAAGACTGTGCGGAGCAAACTGCAACGAGAAGGGTTCAGGGCCAGGCCTGCAAGGCAAAGGCTGGGGGGCCAGACTGGATTGATAAGCGTTCGGGTCAGCACTGCAAGTCAAAGGCTGCGGGGGGGCGGGGCGGGAACTGAAAGGCAAAGGATGGGGGCCCCAAATTCGAACAAGAAGGGTTTGGAGTGACGACTGCAGGGCAAAGGATGAGAGGGCAAAACGGGAATGCAAGGGCTGGGTAACCCAAACTGGACCAAGAAGGGTTCAAGGTCACGATTGCAAGGCAAAGGCTAGGCGGGCAAAACGGTAAAGCAAAGCCTAGGGAGCAAAACTGGAACAAGAAGAGTTCGGGGACAGGCCTGCAAAACACAGGCTCGGGGCCAAACCTGAAAGTCCACAAAATGGAAAGAGAAGTGTTTGGTGCCAGGTCTGCAAGGCAAAGTCTCAGCGGGCAAAACTGGAAGACAAATTCTTGGAGGGCCAAACTGGAATGAGAAGGGTTCAGGGCATGGCCTCCAAGGCAAAGGCTGGGGGGAGAACTGAAGGTCAAAGGCTGGGGGGGGGGGCCGAAAATGGAACCAGAAGGGTTCAGGGCCAGGCCTGCAAGGCAAAGTTGAGGGGGAAAAACTGGAATGCAAATCCATTCAATAGTATTTATTGAGCGCTTACTATGTGCAGAGCACTATACTAAGCGCTTGGAATGTACTAATCGGCAACAGATAGAGACAGTCCCTGCTCTTTGACGGGTTTACAGTCTAATCGGGGGAGAGGGGCAGACAAAAACAATGACAGTAAATAGAGTCAAGGGGAAGAACATCTCATTAGAACAATGACAAATGAATAGAATCAGGGTGATGTACATCTCAGTAAACAAAATAAATAGGATGATGAAGATATATACAATTGAGCGGATGAGTACAGTGCTGAGGGGATGGGACGGGAGAGGGGGAGGAGCAGAGGGAAAGGGGGGAGAAGAGGGTTTAGCTGCGGAGAGGTGAAGGGGGGGTAGAGGGAGCAGAGGGAAAAGGGGGAAGCTCAATCTCCTTGGAGGAGGTGAGCTTTAAATAGGGATTTGAAGAGGGGAAGAGAATTAGATTGTCGGAGGTGAGGAGGGAGGGAGGTGAGGAGGGAGGGCATTCCAGGACCTCAGGAGGACGTGGCCCAGGAGTCGACGGCGGGATAGGCGAGACCGAGGGACGGTGAGGAGGTGGGCGGCAGAGGAGCGGAGCATGCGGGGTGGGCAGTAGAAAGAGAGAAAGGAGGAGAGGTAGGAAGGGGCAAGGTGATGGAGAGCCTTGAAGCCTAGAGTGAGAAGTTTTTGTTTTGTGCGGAGGTTGATAGGCAACCACTGGAGGGGAGTGATATGCCCAGAGCGTTTCTGCAAGAAGATGAGCCGGGCAGCGGAGTGAAGAAAAGACTGGAGCGGGGCGAGAGAGGAAGAAGGGAGTTCAGAGAGCAGGCTGACACAGTAATCTAGCCAGGATATTACGAGAGCCTGTAGCAGTAAGGTAGCCGTTTGGGTGGAGAGGAAAGGGCGGATCTTGGCGATATTGTATAGGTGAAACCGGCAGGTCTTGGTAACGGATAGGATGTGTGGGGTGAACGAGAGAGACGAGTCAAAGATGACACCGAGGTTGTGGGCCTGAGAGACGGGAAGGATGGTCGTACCATCCTCGGTGATAGGGAAGTCTGGGAGAGGACTGGGCTTGGGAGGGAAGATGAGGAGCTCAGTTTAGGTCATGTTGAGTTTTAGGTGGCGGGCAGACATCCAGGTGGAGACGTCCTGGAGGCAGGAGGAGATGTGAGCCTGAAAGGAGGGGGAGAGGACAGGGGCAGAGATGTAGATCTGTGTGTCATCTGCATAGAGATGGTAGTTGAAGCCGTGAGAGCGAATGAGTTCACCAAGGGAGTGAGTGTAATTGGAGAACAGAAGAGGGCCAAGAACTGACCCTTGAGGAACTCCAACAGTTAGAGGATGTGAGGGGGAGGAGGAGCCTGCGAAGGAGACCGAGAATGACCGGCCAGAGAGATAAGAGGAGAACCAGGAGAAGACGGAGGCCGTGAAGCCAAGGTGAAATAAGGTGTGGAGGAGAAGGGGATGGTCGACAGTATCGAAGGCAGCTGAGAGGTCAAGGAGGATTAGAATAGAGTAGGAGTTATTGGATTTGGCAAGGAGGAGGTCATGGGTGACCTCAGAGAGAGCAGTCTCGGTAGAGTGGAGGGGACCGAAGCCAGATTGGAGGGAGTCCAGGAGAGAATAGGAGTTAAGGAATTCTAAGCAGCCAGTGTAGACGACTCATTCTAGGATCTTGGAAAGGAAGGGTAGTAGGGAGATAGGGCGATAACTCGAAGGGGAAGTGGGGTCGAGAGAGAGTTTTTTTAGGTTGGGGGAGACATGAGCATGTTTGAAGGCAGAGAGGAAGGAATCATTGGAGATTGAGTGGTTAAAGATAGAAGTTAAGGAGGGGAGGAGGGCAGGGGCGATGGTTTTTATAAGGTGAGCAGGAATGGGGTCCGAGGCGCAGGTGGAGGGAGTGGCACTTACGAGGAGGGAGGAGATCTTCTCTGAGGATACTGCAGGGAAGGATGGGAAAGAAGGGGAGGGGGTTGTGGGGGGGAGGCAAGAGGGGGAGGGGCGACTTTGGGGAGTTCAGACCTGATTGTGTTGATTTTTGTGATGAAGTAGGTGGCCAGATCATTGGGGGTGAGAGATGGGGGAGGGGGAGGAACAGGAGGCCTAAGGAGACAGTTAAAGGTCCAGAACAATTGGCGGGGGTGACGGGCATGGGTGTCGATGAGGGAGGAGAAGTTTTGCCTGGCGGAGGAGAGGGCAGAGTTAAAGCAGGAAAGGATAAATTTGAAATGTATGAGGTCGGCTTGGTGCTTGGACTTTCGCCAGCCGCGCTCGGCAGCTAGACCATAGGAACGTAGGAGGCGGACAGAGGAGGTGATCCAGGGCTGTGGGTTAGTGGAGTGAGAGCGGCGGAGGGAAAGGGGGGCGAGAGAGTTGAGAGGAGTAGAGAGGGTGGAGTTGAGAGCGGTGACCTGATCATCGAGAGTGGGAAGTGAGGACGGGGGGCAAGGTGGGGAGAGATGCTTTTGGAAAGACGGATGGGATCAAGAGAGCGGAGGTCTCTGTGGAGGAGTAGCAAAGATTTGCAGGGAGAGGGAGTGTGAGGGATGAGGCAGGTGAGAAGGTTATGGTTAGAGAGAGGGATTTCAGAGTTGGTGAGGGAGGAGGTAGTGCAGCGGTAGGAGATGACAAGATCGAGGGTGTGACCGAGTCGGTGAGTGGGCGCGGTATGGTAGAGCAGGAGGTCGGCAGAGTCGAGGAAGGATAGCAGGCGGGCGGCAGAGAGTACATCGGGTACATCCATGTGAATGTTGCAGTCTCCGAGGATCAGAGTGGGCAGAGAGAAGGAGAGAAGGAAGGAAGGAAGGTGAGAAAGGGGTCTAGGGGGTTGAAGAAGTCGGAAGTGGGAGCAGGAGGGCGGTAGATGACAGGAACATGTATCTGGAGGGGGTGGTAGAGGCGAATGATATGGGCTTCGAAGGAGGGGAAGGAGAGGGAAGGGGGAGGAGGGATAGTGCGGAAGCGGCAGCGGGGTGAGAGGAGGAAGCCGACGCCTCCTCCCTTTCCGGTGAGTCTGGGGGAGTGGGAGAAGGAGAGGCCACCGCTGGAGAGAGCAGCGGCGGAGACCGTGTCTTCGGGAGTGAGCCACGTTTCCGAAAGGCCGAGGAGGAGGAGAGAGCGGGAAAGGAAAAGGTCATGGATGAAAGGTAGTTTACCTGAAATGGAGCGGGGGATCCAGAGGCCAAATTTGAAAGTAGCTGTGGTTGCAAGGGGAGGAGAGGGGGAAGAGCGGTGGGAGGGGAGGATTTGGACGGGAAGTAGGTGGCGGGGCCCTAGATGGGGAGAGGGGAAGGATGGGTGGCGGGGTGACAGGAGGACTGGGATGGGGCGTGGGTGGGGAAGAGGGAAGGGGGTAGGGTGTGAGGAGGGGGTTTGGAGGGGGAGAGTAGGGGGAGGGGAGTGGGAAGAGGGGTGGCGCTGGTAAAGCGGGGTTCCAGGGCGTGGGCGGGGCGGAGGCAGAGGAGAGAGCGGGAAAAAGCTGGGCGAGAGAGGGGAAGGGGAAGGGGAGGATAGGAAGGGGCAGGAGGGAGAAGAAGGGTGGAGGGACATGGTGAGGCCAGCGAGGTAGGTGGCAGCACTGACAACAATAAACAATAACAAGCGAAATCGGTAACATAGCAACAAGAATGCAAAGGCTGGTTGGCCCAAACTGGAACGAGAAGAGTTCGAGTCCTAGGTTGCAAATTAAAGACTGGGGGCCGGGAGGGATCGGCAACTGGAACGAGAACGGGCTCAGGGCCAGGCCTGCAAGGCAAAGGCTTAGGGGCTAAAACTGGAATGAGAAGGGTTGAGGCCCAGGCCCAAAACTGGAACGAGAAGGGTTCGGGTCAGACAAGCAAGGCAATGTCTTTAAGGCCCAAAATGGAATGAGAGGGGATCGAGGCCAGGCCAGCCAGGCAAAGGTTGGACTGGCAACACTGGAAGGCAAAGGCTGGGGGGCCCAAACTGGAACGAGAGGGTTCAGGGCCAGGCCTGCAAGGCAAAAGCTGGGGGGTAAACCTGGAAGGCAAAAGATGGGGGGCCCAAATTGGAACGAGAGGGTTTTGGAGTCACGCCTGCAAGGAAAACACTGAGAGGGAAAACTGCAAGGTAAAGGTTGGGGGCCCCAAACTGGATCGAGAAGAGCTCAGGCCAGACCTGCAAGCAAAGGATGAGGGGGTAAAACTGGAATGCAGTGGCTGGGTGGTCCAAACTGGTACAAAAAGAGATGGAGACCAGACCTGCAAGGCAAAGACTGGGGTGCCCAAACTGGAACGAGAAGTGTTAGTGCCAGGTCTGCAAGAAAAAGGCTGGGGAACCACTATGGAATGAGAAGGGTTCGGGGCCAGGGCTGCAAGGTAAAGGCTGGGAGCCCAAACTGGAACAAGAGGGGATTGAGGCCAGGCCAGCAAGGCAAAGGCTGGGGGCCCCAAACTGGATTGAGAAGAGTTTGGGGCCAGGCCTGCAAGGCCAAGGCTGGGGTGGCCAAACTGGAATGAGAAGGGTTTGGGGCCTGGCCTGAAAGGCATAGGTTGGGGGGTAAAAGTGAGAGTCAAAGGCTGGGGGCCCAAATTAGAACAAGAAGGGTTCAGGGCCAGGGCTGCAAGGTAAAGACTGGGGGGGTGGCATTAAAATTGGAATCAGAAGAGTTGGTGGCCAGGCCTGCAAGGCAATAGTGGGGTGGCAAAAAAGGAAGGCAAAGGCTAGGGGGCCCAAACAGGAACAAGAAGCGTTTGGGGCCAGGCCTGGAAGGCAAAGGCTGGGGGGCCCAAATGGAATGAAGAAGGTTCAGGGCCGGGCCTATAAGGCAAAGGCTGGGGGCCAAAACTGGAAATCGAAGGAATCGTGGCCAGGCCTGGAAGGCAAAAACTTGGGGAACCAGGCCTGGAAGGAGAAGGCTGGGGGCCAGGCCTGGAATGAGAAGGATTTGGGGCCAGGCCTTGAAGAAAAAGGCTGGGTTGCCAAAACTAGACCGAGAAGCATTCCTGGACAGGCCTGGAAGGCAAAGGCTGGGGGCCAAAACTGGCACGAGAAGGAATCAGGGGCAGGCCTGGGAGTCAATGGTTTTGGGGGGCAAAACTGGAAGAAGAAGAGTTCTGGGCGAGGACTGGTAAGGCAAAGGCTGCGGGACAAAACTGGAGAGAGAAGGGTTTGGGCCAGGCCTGGAGGCCCAATGCTGCGGGGTCAAAATTTGAATGTGAGGGTTCACGGGCAGGCCTGGAAGGCAAAGCCTGGGGGGCTAGGCGTGGAATGAGAAGGGGTGGGGTTCAGGCCTGGAAAGCAAATGCTGGGGTGCCAAACCTGGAAAGAGAAGGATTCGGGGCAAAGGCTGGGATGCCAAAACTGGAAGAAGAAGGATTCAGGGGAAGGCCTGGAAGGAAAAGGCTCAGGCCCAAAAGTGTAAAGAGAGGTTTTCGGGTCCAGGCCTGGAAGGCAAAGGCTGGGGGGGCCAAAACTGGAACGAGAAGGGTTCGGGGCAAGGCCTGCAAGGCAAAGGCTGGGGGGCCAAAGCTAGAACGAGAAGGGTTCAGGGCCGGGCCTTGATGGCAATTGCGGGTGGGCCAGGCCTGCGATGCAATGGCTGGAGGCCAAAACAGGAACCAGAAGGTTAGGGGTCAGGCCAGGAAGCCAAACACTGGGGGGCCCAAACTGGAATGAGAAGGTTCGGCGCCGGGCCGGCAAGGCAAAGGCTGCGTGGGGGTGGGAAGGTGGGAGGGGCAAAACCTGTTGGCAAATGCTGGGGGCCCCAAACTGGAACAAGAAGTGTTCGGGTGCAGGCCTACAAGGCAAAAGCTGGGGGGCCAATAGTTGAAGGAGTAAGGTTCAGGGCCAGGCCTGCAAGGCAAAGGCTGAAGAACCACTATGGAATGAGAAGGGTTCGGGGCCAGGCCTGCAAGGCAAAGGCTAGGGGGGCAAAAGTGGAAGGCAATGGCTGGGGGCCCCAAACTTGATCGAGAATAGTTTGGGGCCAGGCCTGCAAGGCAAAGACTGGGGAACCACTATGGAACGAGAAGAGTTCCGGGCAATGGCTGCAAGGTAAAGGCTAGGAGGGCCAAAACCGGAAGGCAAAGGCTGTGGGACCAAAACTGGAACGTGAAGGGTTCGGGCCAGACAAGCAGGACAATGTCTTTAAGGCCCAAACTGGAATGAGAGGGGATCGAGGTCAGGCCAGCCAGGCAAAGGTTGGACTGGCAACACTGGAAGGCAAAGGCTGGGGGGCCCAAACTGGAAAGAGAGGGTTCAGGGCCAGGCCTGCAAGGCAAAGGCTGGGGGGTAAAAATGGAAGGCAAAAGATGGGGGGCCCGAATTGGAACGAGAAGGTTTTGGAGTCATGCCTGCAAGGAAAATGCTGGGAAGGAATACTGCAAGGTAAAGGCTGGGGGCTGCAAACTGGATCGAGAGGGATTTGGGGCCAAGCCTGCAAGCAAAGGGTGAGGGGGTAAAACTGGAATGCAAGGGCTGGGTGATCCAAACTGGAACGAGAAGTGTTAGTGCCAGCTCTGCCAGGAAAAGGCTGGGGAACCACTATGGAATGAGAGGGGTTAGGGGCCAGGGCTGCAAGGTAAAGTCTGGGGGCCCAAACTGGAACAAGAATGGTTTGGGGCCAGGCCTGGAAGGCAAAGGCTGGGGAGCCCAAATGGAACGAAAAGGGTTGAGGGCCGGGCCTGCAAGGCAAAGGCTGGGGGCAAAAACTGAAAGAGAAGGAATCGTGGCCAGGCCTGGAAGGCAAAAAGCTGGGGGCCAGGCCTGGAAGGAGAAGGCTGGGGGCCACAACTGGAACGAGAGGTTTCTGGGGCCAGGCCTTGAAGAAAAAGGCTGGGTTACCAAAACTAGACTGAGAGGCATTCCGGGACAGGCCTGGAAAATAAAGGCTGAGGGCCAAAACTGGAACGAAAAGGAATCAGGGGCAGGCCTGGAAGGCAATGGCTTTGTGGCCTCCAGCCTTTACCTTCCAGGTCTGGCCCAAGACCCTTCTCTTTCCAGGTTTGGCCTCCCAGAATTTACCTTCCAAGCCTGGAACCCCAGCCTATGCCTTCTAGGTCTGGCTCCAAACCCTTTTCATTCCAGCTTAGGCCCCCCAGGCTTACTCTTACAGGCCTGGCCCTGAACCTTCCATGTCCCAAGCCTGGACCCCTAGCCTTAGCCTTTCAGGCTTGGCCCCCCAGCTTTTGCCTTCCAGAATGGGGCACCTAGCCTTTGCCTTCCAGGCTTGGTCCCGAACCCTTCTCTACCCTTCCAGCCCTGGCCATGAACCCTTGTTGTTCCAGTTTAGGCCACCCAGCCTTTGCCTTCCAGGCCTGGTCACGAATCGCTGTTGTTCCAGGCCCAGTCCTCTAGGCTTTCCCTTCCAGGCTGGCCCCGAACCCTTCTCATTCCAGTTTCATTGCCCGAGTCTTTGCCTTCCAGGCCAGGCCCGAACCCTTCTCATTCCAGTTTGGGCCACCCAGCCTTTGCCTTCCAGGCCTGGACCCCCAGCCCATGTCTTCCAGGCCTGGCCCCAAACCCTTTTCGTTCAAATTTTGACACCCTAGCCTTTGCCTTCCAGGTCTGACCTGGCACCCTTCTCATTCCAGTGTCTGTCCCACAGACTTTGACTTTCCTCATAGAGGCACAGTGGCTCTGTGGAAAGAGCCCAGGCTTGGGAGTCAGAGGTCATGGATTCTAATCCTGGATCCACTGATTGTCAGCTGGGTGACCTTGGGCAAGTCACTTCACATCTCTGTCTCTCAGTCACCTCATCTGTAAAATGGGGATGAAGACTGTGAGCCCTACTTGGGACAACCTGATTATCTGCCCCTGCCCTTAGAACAGTGCTTGGCACATAGGAAGCACTTAAGAAATACCAATATTATTATTATTATTGTTATTAACCCAGTCCCAGGACGCTTCTCTACCATATTTTACCCCGCCCCCCATTTCTGCCTGGCCCCGAACACATCTTGTTCCAGTTTTGGCCCCCCAGCCTTTGCCTTGCAGACCGGGCTCCGAACTCTCTTCATTCCAGTTTGGGCCTCCCAGACTTTGCCTGGCAGGGCTGGCCCCAAACACTTCATGTTCCAGGTTTGGCCTCCCAGCCTTTGCCTTATAGGACTGGCTCCGAAAGCTTCCCTTTCCATTTTGGCCCCACAGCTGTTGCCTTGCAGTTTTGTCCCCGAGCCCTATTTGAAATGGTTTTTGCCCCGCAGGCTTTACCTTCCAGGCCCGACTCCCCAATCTTTGCTATCCAAGCCTGTCCCTGGACTCTTCTTTTTCCAGTGTTGCCCGCCCCCAAACCTTTGCCTTTCTGGCCTGCCCAAAATCCCTTATCATTCCAGTTTAGGCCCCCCAGCCTCTGCATTTCCGGCAATGCCACGAACACTTTTCGTTCCTGTTTTGCCTGTACAGCCTTTGCCTGACAGGTCTGACCCCCCGGCCTTTGCCTTCAAGGCCTGACCCCGAACCCTTGTCGCTCCAGTTTTGGCCAAACAGCCTTTGCCTTCCAGGCCTGCCCCAGATCACTTCTAGTTCCAGTTTTGGCCCCCTAGCCTTTGCATCCCAGGCCTGCTCCCCCAGCAATTGCCTTCCAGGTCTGGGCCCAAACCCTTCTCGTTCCAGTTTAGGACCCCCAGGCTTACTCTTCCAGGCCTGGCCATGAACCCTTCTGTTTCCAGGCCTGCCCCCCAGCCTTAGCTTTTCAGGCCTTGCCCCCCAGCCTTTGCCTTCCAGGCCTGAAACCGAACCCTTCTCTTTCCGGGTTTGGCCTCCCAGCCTTTGCCTTCCAGGCCTGGTCTCAAATCTTTCTCGTTACAGATTCGGCACCTCAGCCTTTTTCTTCCAGGCCTATTCCCAAACCCTGGCCCTGAACTCTCTCTTTCCATGTTTGCCACCACCGGCCCCCTGCCCGGCCCAGCCTTTGCCTTCCAGACCTGGCCCAAACCTTTATATTTAAAGTTTGGGCCCCCACAGTCATTCCCTTCGAGGGCGGGTCGCAAACCCTTCTCCTTCCAGGTTTGCCCCCCAGCATTTGCCTTCCAGGCCTGGCCCCGAATCCTTCTCACTCCACTTTTGGGGCCCAGCCTTTAATTGCAGGAGTGACCCAGAACCTTTCTCATTCCAGTTTTGGCCCCATAGGCTTTCCTGTCCAGGACTGGCCACAAACCCTTCTCCTTCTGGTTTTGCCCCCCAGCCTTTGCCTTCCGTGCCTGGCCCGAACCCTTCTCATTCCAGTTTGGGCCTCCCTTTACCTTTGCCTTGGCCTTAGCCTTGGCCTTGGCCTTGGCCGTTCAGGCCTGTCCCCGAACCATTCTCGTTCCAATTTTGGCCTCCCAGGCTTTGCCTTCTAGGCCTGGCCTGAACCCTTCTCTTTCCAGTTTTGACCCCTAGCCGTTGCCTTCCAGTCCTGGCCCCGAACCCTGCTATTGACCGTTTTGTGCCTCCAGCCTTTGTCTTCCAGGCCTTTCCTCGAATCTTTCTCGTTACAGATATGGCACCTCAGCCTTTTTCTTCCAGGCCTGTTCTCAAACCCATCTCGTTTCAGGTTTGGCCCCCCCCAGCCTTTGCCTATCTGGCCTGGCTCCTTACGCTTCTCCTTCCAGTTTTGGTTCTCCAACATTTCCCTTCCAGGACTGCCCCAGATCCCTTCTCATTCCTGTTTAGGCCACCCAGTCTTTGCCTTCCCGGTCTGGCCCCGAACCCTTCTTGTTCCAGTTCTGGCCCCTCAGCCTGTGCCTTCCAGGTCTGGCCCAAGACCCTTCTCTTTCCGTTTGGCCTCCCAGCCTTTACCTTCCAGCCCTGGTCCAGCACCCTTCTTGTTCCGGTTTTGGCCCCCGAGGCTTTGCATTCCATGCCTGGCCCCAAACCCTTCTTGCTCCAGTTTAGGCCCCCGAGGTTTACCCTTCCAGGCCTGGCCATGAAGCCTTCTTGTTCGAGGCCTGGCCCCCTAGCCTTAGCCTTCCAGGCCTGGCCCCCCCAGTCTTTGCTTTCCAGGCCTGAAACCGAACCCTTCTCTTTCCAGGTTGGGCCTCCCAGCCTTTGCCTTCCAGGCCTGGCCTCGAATCTTTCTCGCTACAGATTTGGCACCTCAGCCTTTTTCTTCCAGTCCTGTTCCCAAACCCTGGCGCTGAATACATCTCTTTCCATTTTTGCCACACACCCCCTCCCTTCCCCGGCCTAGGCTTTGACTTCCAGGCCTGACCCAAAAACCTTCTCTTTCCAGTTTTGGCCTCCCAGCCTTTGAGTTACAGGCCTGGACCCCCAGCCTTTGACCTCCAGACCTGGCCCCAAACCTTTATCTTTCCAGTTTGGGCCCCACAGTCTTTCCCTTGCAGGCCTGGTGGCAAACCCTTCTCCTTCCAGGTTTGCCCCCCAGCCTTTGACTAACAGGCCTGGCCCCGAATCCTTCTCACTCCACCTTTGGCCCCCAGCCTTTAATTGCAGGACTGACCCAGAACCTTTCTCTTTCCAGTTTTGGCCCCCCAGCCTTTGCCTTCCAGGTCTGGCCCCAAATCCTTTTCATTCCAGCTTAGCCGCCGCCCCCCCCCTCCACAGGCTTACTCTTCCAGGCCTGGCCCTGAACCCTTCTTGTCCGAGGCCTGGACCCCTAGCCTAAGCCTTTCAGGCCTGGTCGCCCAGCCTTTCCCTTCCATGCCTGGCCCCAAGCCCTTTTTGCTCCAGTTTAGGCCTCCCAGGTTTACCCTTCCAGGACTGGCCCTGAACCCTTCTTTTTCCAGGCCTGGCCCCCTAACCTTAGCCTTTCAGGCCTGGCCCCCCAGCCTGTGCCTTCCTTACCTGGCCCCGAACCCTTCTTCTTCCAGTTCTGGCCCCCCACCCTGTGCATTCCAGGTCTGGCCCAAGACGCTTCTCTTTCCAGGTTTGACCTCCCAGCCATTACATTCCAGTCCTGGTCCAGAACCCTTCTTGTTCCACTTTTGGTAGAGCCTTTGCCTTCCAGGTCTGGCCCCAAATCCTTTTCATTCCAGCTTAGCCGCCGCCCCCCCCCCCACAGGCTTACTCTTCCAGTCCTGGCCCTGAACCCTTCTTGTCCGAGGCCTGGACCCCTAGCCTAAGCCTTTCAGGCCTGGTCGCCCAGCCTTTCCCTTCCATGCCTGGCCCCAAGCCCTTTTTGCTCCAGTTTAGGCCTCCCAGGTTTACCCTTCCAGAACTGGCCCTGAACCCTTCTTTTTCCAGGCCTGGCCCCCTAACCTTAGCCTTTCAGGCCTGGCCCCCCAGCCTGTGCCTTCCTTACCTGGCCCCGAACCCTTCTTCT
Organism: Ornithorhynchus anatinus; assembly: GCF_004115215.2. Taxonomy (NCBI): domain Eukaryota; kingdom Metazoa; phylum Chordata; class Mammalia; order Monotremata; family Ornithorhynchidae; genus Ornithorhynchus; species Ornithorhynchus anatinus. Next base: position 398,194 of record NW_024396937.1, on the reverse strand, counting down.
TCCAGTTCTGGCCCCCCACCCTGTGCATTCCAGGTCTGGCCCAAGACGCTTCTCTTTCCAGGTTTGACCTCCCAGCCATTACATTCCAGTCCTGGTCCAGAACCCTTCTTGTTCCACTTTTGGTAGAGCCTTTGCCTTCCAGGTCTGGCCCCAAATCCTTTTCATTCCAGCTTAGCCGCCCCCCCCCCGCCACAGGCTTACTCTTCCAGTCCTGGCCCTGAACCCTTCTTGTCCGAGGCCTGGACCCCTAGCCTAAGCCTTTCAGGCCTGGTCATCCAGCCTTTCCCTTCCATGCCTGGCCCCAAGCCCTTTTTGCTCCAGTTTAGGCCTCCCAGGTTTACCCTTCCAGGACTGGCCCTGAACCCTTCTTGTTCCAGGCCTGGCCCCCTAACCTTAGCCTTTCAGGCCTTGCCCCCCAGCCTGTGCCTTCCTTACCTGGCCCCGAACCCTTCTTCTTCCAGTTCTGGCCCCCCACCCTGTGCATTCCAGGTCTGGCCCAAGACGCTTCTCTTTCCAGGTTTGACCTCCCAGCCATTACCTTCCAGTCCTGGTCCATAACCCCTCTTGTTCCACTTTTGGTAGAGCCTTTGCCTTCCAGGCCTGGCCCCAAACTATTTTCGTTCCAGTTTTGGACCCCAGCCTTTGCCATCCAGGACTGGCCATTCACGTTTCACTTTCAAGGCCTGACCTTTGACCCCAGACTTTGCCTTCCAGGCCTGGCCCTGAATCCTTCTCGTTCCAGGCCTGCCCGCCCCCCCCCGCGCCCCAGCCTTTGCCTTCCAGGCCTGGTCCTTTACCTTTATTGTTCAAGTTTCCCCCCAACCCCCCACTCCAGCCTTTGCATTCCAGACCTGGCGCCGAACTTTTCTCGTACCGGTTTTGGCACCCCAGGGTTGGTCTTCTAAGCCTAGCCATGAGCCCTTCTTGTTCCAGTTTAGGCCACCCAGCCTTTGCCTTCCAGGCCTGGCCACGAATCCCTCTTGATCCAGGCCCGGTCCTCCAGGCTTTCATTTCCAGGATGGCCCCGAACACTTCTCATTCCAGGTTTACGGTCGCAGCTTTTCCCTTTCTGACCTTGCCCCGGACTCTTCTCCTTCCAGTTTCATCCCCCGAGTCTTTGCCTTCCAGGCCAGGGCCGAACCCTCCTCATTCCAGTTTTGGCCCCCAGGCTTTGTCTTGCAGTCTGGGCTCCGAACTCTCTTGATTCCAGTTTAGGCCCCCCAGCCTTTGCCTGGCATGGCTGGCCCCAAACCCTTCTTGTTCCAGGTTTGGCCCTCACACCTTTGCCTTCTAGGACTGGCTCCGAACCCTTCCCTTTCCATTCTTGGCCCCCCAGCTGTTGCCTTGCAAGTTTCTCCCCGAGCCCTATTTGAACCGGTTTTGGCCCCTCAGCCTTTACCTTGCAGACCCGGCTCCCCAGCCTTTGCTTTCCAAGCCTGTCCCTGGACCCTTCTCTTTCCACATTAGCCGCCTCCCCTTCCCCGAGCCTTTGCTTTCCAGGTCTGGCCCTGACCCCTTATTGCTACAGATTAGTCACCCCAGCCTTTGCTGCGTTACAGACCTGACCCCAAACACTTTTCCTTCCAGCTTTGGCCCCCCAGCCTTTGCCTTTCTGGCCTGCCCAAGATCCCTTCTCGTTCCAGTTTAGGTTCTCCAGCCTCTGCATTCCCGGCATGGCCCCAAACCCTTTTCGTTCCTGTTTTGCCTCCACAGCCCTTGACTGACAGTTCTGACCCCCCAGCCTTTACCTTCAAGGCCTGACCCCAAACCCTTCTGGCTCCAGTTTTGGCCAAACAGCCTTTGCCTTCCAGGCCTGCCCCAGATCAGTTCTAGTTCCAGTTCTGGCCCCCTAGCCTTTGCATCACAGGCCTGGTCCCCCAGCCACTGCCTTCCAGATCTGGCCCCAAACCCTTCTCGTTCCAGAGTTGGCCCCCCAGGCTTACTCTTCCAGTTCTGGCCATGAAGCCTTCTGTTTCCAGGCCTGGCCCCCTAGCCTTAGCCTTTCAGGCCTTGCCCCCCAGCCTTTGCCTTCCAGGCCTGAAACCGAACCCTTCTCTTTCCGGGATTGGCCTCCCAGCCTTTGCCTTCCAGGCCTGGCCTCGAATCTTTCTCGTTACAGATTCGGCACCTCAGCCTTTTTCTTCCAGGCCTGTTCCCAAACCCTGGCCCTGAACCCTTCTCTTTCCATGGTTGCCACACTCCTCCCCCCCCCGCCCCTCCCCGGCCCAGCCTTTGTCTTCCAGACCTGGCCCAAACCTTTATATTTCCAGTTTGGGCCCCACATCTTTCCCTTCGAGGGTTGGTCGCAAACCCTTCTCCTTCCAGGTTTGCCCCCCAGCCTTTGCCTTCCAGGCCTGTCCCCGAATCCTTCTCACTTCACTTTTGGACCCCAACCTTTAATTGCAAGAATGACCCAGAACCTTTCTCTTTCCAGTTTTGGCCCGCCGGCCTTTGACATCCAGGCCTGGTTCCACAGCCTTTATCTTAAAAGCCTTGCCAGGAACCCTTCTTGATCAGGCCTGGCTCCGCTAGTCTTTGCTTTCCAGACCTGGCCCCAAACCTTTCCGTTTCCAGTTTTGGCCCCGTAGCCTTTCCTGCATAGCCACAAATCCTTCTCCTTCCGGTTTTGCCCCCCAACCTTTGCCTTCCATGCCTGGCCCGAACCCTTCTCATTCCAGTTTGGGCCTCCCTTTACCTTTGCCTTGGTCTTAGCCTTGGCCTTGGCCGTGGCCTTGCAGGCCTGTCCCCAAACTATTCTCGTTCCAATTTTGGCCTCCCGTCCTTTGCCTTCTAGACCTGGCCTGAACCCTTCTCTTTCCAGTTTTGACCCCTAGCCTTTGCCTTCCAGGCCTGGCCCCCCTGCCGTTGCGTGTGTGGGGGGTAAAATATGGTAGAGAAGCTTCCTGGGACAGGGTTAATAATACTACTACTACTAATAATAATATCGGTATCTGTTAAGTGCTTCCTATGTGCCAAGCACTGTGCTAAGGGCAGGGGTAGATAATCAGGTTGTCCCAAGTAGGGCTCACAGTCTTCATCCCCATTTTACAGATGAGGTGACTGAGGGACAGAGAAGTGAAGTGACTTGCCCAAGGTCACCCAGCTGACAATCAGGGGATCCACAATTAGAATCCATGGCCTCTGACTCCCAAGCCTGGGCTCTTTACACTGAGCCACGCTGCCTCAATGAGGAAAGTCCAAGTCTGCGGGACAGACACTGGAATGAGAAGGGTGCCAGGTGAGACCTGGAAGGCAAAGGCTAGGGGGCCAAAATTTGAACGAAAATGGTTTGGGGCCAGGCCTGGAAGACAGGGGCTGGAGGTCCAGGCCTGGAAGGCAAAGGCTGGGCGGCCCAAAGTGAAACAAGAAGGGTTCGGGCCTGGCCTGGCAGGCAAAGACTCGGGGGATGAAACTGGAAGGAGAAGAGCTCGGGGCAAGGTCAGAAAGGGAAAGGCTGGGGCCGTAAAACTGGAATGAGAAGGGTTCAGGGCCAGCCTGGAAGGGAAAGCCAGGAGGACCGGGCCTGGATCAAGAGGGATTCGTGGCCAGGCCTGGAAGGCGAAGGCTGGGTGGCCTAAACTGGAACAAGAAGGGTTCATGGCCAGGGTTGGAAGGCGAAGACTGGGCAGCCGAAACTGGAAAGAGATGTGTTGGTGGACAGGCCTACAAGGGAAAGGCTAGGGGCCCCAAACTGGATTGAGAAGGGTTCGGGACCAAGCCTGGAAGGCAAAGGCTGGGTGGCCAGTTCTGGAAGGCAAAAGCTGGGGGGCCAGGCCTGGACTGAGACGAGTTCGAGGCCAGACCTGAAAGGCCAAGGCTGGGGGTGGGCCAATACTGGAATGAGAAGTGTTCCTGCCCATGCCTGGAAGGCATTGGCTGGGGGTCAGGACTTGGAAGACAAAGGCTCGGTGGCCCAAACTGGAACTAGGTTTTGGGACTAGGCCTAGAAAGCCAAGTGTAGTGGAGCAAACCTGGAATGCGAAGGGATCGGGGCCAGATCTGGAAAGCAAGGGCTGGGGGGCCAGGCTTTGAAGACAAACTCTGGGGCGCCAAAACTGGTACGAGAAAGGTTCGGCTCCAGGTCTGGAAGGCAAAGGCTGGAGTGGGGAGTAGGGGGGAACTTGAACAAGAAAGGTACGGGACCAGGCCCGGAAGGCAAAGGCTGGGGGAGGCAGGCCTGGAACCAGAAGGATTCAGGGCCAGGCCTGGAAGGCAAAGGCTGGGGTCAAAGGACAGGCCTCGAAAGAGAAACGTGAATGCCCAGACCTGGATGGCAAAGGCTGCGGTCCAAAACTGGAACGAGAATGGTTTGGGGCCAAGCCTGGAAGGCAAAGGCTCGGGGGCCAAAAGTGGAACAAGAAGAGTTCTGGACCAGGGCTGGAAGGTAATGGCTGGGAGGTCAAACCTGGAAAGAGAAGGGTCTTGGGCCAGACCTGGAAGACAAAGCCTGGGGGATCAGAACTGGAACAAGAAGGATTCGGGGCCAGGCATGGAAGCAAAAGGCTGGGGGGGCCAGGCCTGAAAGGCTAAGGTTAGGGGGCCAGGCCTGGGACAAGAAGGGTTCAGGGCCAGGGCTGGAAGAGTAAGCCTTGGCGGGGGGCGGGGGGAGGGGGCTAAACTGGAATGAAAAGGATTTGGGCCAGACCTGCAAGGCAAAGGCTGGCAGGCCAAAACTGGAAAGAGAAAGGTTCTGGGTCAGTCCGGCAATTAAAGTCTGGGGGCCAAAGCTGGAGTGAGAAGGATTCGGGACCAGGCCTGGAAGTCAAAGGCTGGGGGGCAAACCTTGAAGGAGAAGGGTTTGCGACCAGGCCCGGAAGGGAAAGACTGTGGGGCCCAAACTGGAAAGATAAAAGCTTGGGGCCAGGTCTGGAAGGCAAAGGCTGGGGGTCCAGACATGTAACTCAAAGGCTGGGAGACCAAAACTGGAAAGAGAAAGCTTTTGGGTCAGGCCTGGAAGCCAAAGCCTAGCCCTGCTAGAGGCGGGGGTGTGTGGCAAAAATGGAAAGAGAAGGGTTCAGGGCCAGGATTTGGGAACAGGCCTGGAAGAAAAAGGCTGAGGTGCTGAATCTGTAACGAGAAAGATTCGAGGCCAGGCCTGGGAGGCAAAAGCTGGGAGGCCCAACCTGTAAAGAGAAGATTTCGGTTTCAGGCCTGGAAAGCAAAGGCTGGGGGGCCAGTCCTGGAAGGCTAAGGCTAGGGAGCCAGGCCTGGAACGAGAAGGGTTCAGGGCCAGGCCTGGAAGTGTAAACCTCGGGGGCCTAAACTGGAGCAAGAAGGGTTTGGGGCCAGGCATGGAAGGCAAAGCCTCGGGGTCCAAAATTGAAACAAGAAGAGTTCTGGACCAGGGCTGGAAGTTAAAGGCTGGGAGGCCAAACCTGGAAAGAGAAGGGTCTTGGGCCATACCTGGAAGGCAAGGGCTGGGGGGCCAGAACTGGAACAAGAATTGTTCGGGACCAGACCTGGAAGGCAAAGACTGAGGGGCCTAAACAGGAATGGGAAGGGATCTGGGCCAGTCCTGGAAGGGAAATGTTGGGGAACCAAAACTGGAAGGAGAAGCGTAAGGTGCCAGGCCAGATAGGCAAAGGCTCGGGGGCCAACCTTGAATGAGATGGGTTTGAGAACAGGCCTGGAAGAAAAAGGCTGAGGTGCCATATCTGTAACGAGAACGAATCGGGGAAAGGCCTGGAAGACAAAGGCTTGGGGGACAAAACGGGAAATAGCAGGGTTCGGGGCCAGGACTGGAAGGCAAAGGTTAGGGGGCCAAAACTGGAAAGAGAAGGGTTCAGGCCAGGGCTAGTAGGCAAAGCCTGGGAGGCCAAAATTGGAACGAGAATGGTTCGGGGATAGGCCTGCATGAACAAGGCCAAGGCCAAGGCAAAGGGAAAGGGAAGCCCAAACTGGAATGAGAAGGGTTCAGGCCAAGCATGGAAGGCAAAAGCTGGGGAGCAAAACGGGAAGGAGAAGGGTTTGTGGCCAGGCCTGGACAGGAAAGGCTACCGGGCCAAAACTGGAAAGAGAAAAGTTTGGGGCCAGGTCTGGAAGGCAAAGACTAGGGGAGCCAGGCCTGATCAAGGAGGGTTCCTGGAAAGCCTTTTAAGATAAAGGCTGGGGACCAGGCCTGGATGACAAAGGCTGGCGGGCCAGAACTGGAAAGAGAAAGGTTCTGTGTCAGTCCTGCAATTAAAGGCTGGGGCCCAAAAGTGGAGTGAGAAGGATTCGGGGCCAGGCCTGGAAGGCAAATGCTGGGGGGCAAACCTGGAAGGAGAAGGGTTTGCGACCAGCCCTCGAAGGGAAAGACTGTGGGGCCAAAACTGGAAAGATAAAGGTTTGGGCCAGGTCTGGAAGGCAAAGGCTGGGACGGGGAGGGGTGGGGGCAGTGTGGCAAACATGGAAAGAGAAGGGTTCAGGGCCAGGGTTTGGGAACAGGCCTGGAAGAAAAAGGCTGAGGTGCCGAATCTGTAACGAGAAAGATTCGAGGCCAGGCCTGGAAGGCAAAGGTTGGAAGGCCAAACCCAGAAAGAGGAGGGTTCGGTTTCAGGCCCGGAAGGCGATAGCTGGGGGGTCAGGCTTGAAAGGCTAAGGCTAGGGGGCCAGGCCTGGAAACAGAAGGGTTCATGGCTAGGCCTGGAAGAGTAAGCCTGGGAGGCCAACTCTGGAACGAGAAGGGTTTGGGCCCAGACCTGGAAGGCAATTGCTGGGGGACCAGGCCTGGGATGCAAAGGCTAGGGGGTCAAAACTGGAACTAAAAGTGATCTGGGGCAGGCCTGGAAGGCAAAGGCTGTTTGGCCAAAACTGGAGCGACAAGGGGTCGGGGTCAGGCCTTGAAGGCAAAGGCTGGGGGGTCAGAACTGTCAGTAAAAGGCTGTGGAGGCAAAACAGGAACGAAAAGGGTTTGGGGCCATGCCGGGAATGCAGAGGCTGGAGAACCTAAACTGGAACGAGAAGGGATCTTGGGCAGGCCAGAAAGGCAAAGGCTGGGGGGCCAAAGCTGGAAGGAAAAGGGTTTGGGGTCAGGTCTGTAAGGCAGCGAAGGCTGGGGTAACTAATCTGTAGCAATAAGGGTTCAGGGCCAGGCCTGGAAGGCAAAGGCTCGGGGGAGGGGCGGGGGCAAAACTGGAAAGAGAAGGGTCCAGGGACAGGCTTGGAAAGCAAAGGTTGGGGAACTGGGCCTGGAAGGTAAAGGCTGAGGGACCAAAACTGGTTCAAATAGGGCTCGGGGACAAACCTGCAAGGCAACAGCTGGGGGGCCAAGAATGGAAAGGGAAGAGTTCAGAGCCAGTCCTAGAAGACAAATGTTGGGGGGCCAAACCTGGAACAAGAAGGGTTTGGGGCCAGCCCTTCCAGGCAAAGGCTGTGAGGCCCAAACTGGAATGAAGAGAGTTCGGAGCCCGGCCTGCAAGGCAAAGGCTGGGGGGCCAAAACCTAGAATGAGAAGTATTCGGGTACATCAAAAATGGGGGGGGGGCGGTAATATATGGTAGAGAAGCGTCCTGGGAACGGCTTAATGATACTACTATTAATAATAATAATATTGGTATTTGTTAAGTGCTTCCTATGTGCCAAGCACTGTTCTAAGAGCAGGGGCAGATAATTAGGTTGTCCCAAGTAGTGCTCACAGTCTTCATCCCCATTTTACAGATGAGGTAGCTGAGGAAGAGAGAAGTGATGTGACTTGCCCAAGGTCACCCAGCTGACAATCAGGGGATCGCGGATTAGAATCCATGACCTCTGACTCCCAAGCCTGGTCTCGTTCCACTGAGCCACGCTGCCTCAATGAGGAAAGTCCAAGTCTGCGGGACAGACACTGGAATGAGAAGCGTGCCTTATCAGACTTGGAAGGCAAAGGCTAGGGGGCCAAAATTTGAACGAAAAGGGTTTGGGGCCAGGCCTGGAATACAGGGGCTGCTGGTGCAGGCCTGGAAGGCAAAGGCTGGGTGGCCCAAACTGGAACGAGATGGGTTCGGGCCTGGCCTGGAAGGCAAAGACTCTGGGGATGAAACTGGAAGGAGAAGAGTTCGGGGCAAGGTCAGAAAGGGAAAGACTGGGGCCGTAAAACTGGAATGAGAAGGGTTCGGGGCCAGCCTGAAAGGGAAAGCCTGGAGGACCGGGCGTGGATCAAGAGGGATTCGTGGCCAGGCCTGGAAGGCAAAGGCTGGGTGGCCTAAACTGGAACAAGAAGGGTTCATGGCCAGGGTTGGAAGGCGAAGACTGGGAGGCCGAAACTGGAAAGAGATGTGTTGGTGGACAGGCCTACAAGGGAAAGGCGAGGGGCCCCAAACTGGATTGAGAAGGGTTCGGGACCAAGCCTGGAAGGCAAAGGCTGGGTGGCCAGTACTGGAAGGCAAAAGCTGGGGGGCCAGGCCTGGACTGAGACAAGTTCGGGGCAAGACCTGAAAGGCCAAGGCTGGGGGTGGGCCAATACTGGAATGAGAAGTGTTCCTGCCCATGCCTGGAAGGCAGTGGCTGGGGGTCAGGACTTGGAAGACAAAGGCTCGGTGGCCCAAACTGGAACTAGGTTTTGAGACCAGGCCTAGAAAGCAAAGTGTAGTGGAGCAAAACTGGAATGCGAAGGGATCGGGGACAGATCTGGAAAGCAAGGGCTGGGGGGCCAGGCTTGGAAGGCAAACCCTGGGGCCCCAGAACCGGTACGAGAAATGTTCGGCCCCAGGTCTGGAATGCAAAGGCTGGAGTGGGGGGTGCGGGAGGAACTTGAATTAGAAAGGTACGGGGTCAGGCCTGGAAGGCAAAGGATGGGGTCAAAGGTCAGGCCTCGAAAGAGAAACGTGAATGGCAAGGCCTGGAAGGCAAAAGCTGTGGTCCAAAACTTGAACAAGAATGGTTTGGGGCCTGGCCTGGAAGGCAAAGGCTCTGGGGCCAAAGGTGGAACAAGAAGGGTTCTGGACCAGGGTTGGAAGGTAATGGCTGGGAATTCAAACCTGGATAGAGAAGGGTCTTGGGACAGATCTGGAAGGCAAAGGCTAGGGGGCCAAAACTGGAAAGAGAAGGGTTCAGGCCAGGCCTAGAAGGCAAAGCCTGGGAGGCCAAAATTGGAACGAGATTGGTTCGGGGACAGGCCTGCAAGGTCAAGGCCAAGGTCAAGGCCAAGGTAAAGGTAAAGGGAGGCCCAAACTGGAATGAGAATGGTTAGGGCCAGGCATGGAAGGCAAAGGCTGGTGGGCAAAACCGGAAGAGAAGGCTTTGTGGCCAGGCCTGGACAGGAAAGGCTGTGGGGCCAAAACTGAAAAGAGAAAAGTCTGGGGCCAGGTCTGGAAGCCAAATACTAGGGGAGCCAGGCCTGATCAAGAAGGGTCCTTGGTCAAGGCTTGGAAGATAAAGGCTGGGGAACCAGGCCTGGATGTCAAAGGCTGGAGGGCCAAAACTGGAAAGAGAAAGGTTCTTGGTCAGTCCTGCAATTAAAGGCTGGGGCCCAAAAGTGGAGTGAGAAGGATTCGGGGCCAGGCCTGGAAGGCAAATCCTGGGGGGCAAACCTGGAAGGAGAAGGGTTTGCGACCAGCCCTCGAAGGGAAAGACTGTGGGGCCCAAACTGGAAAGATAAAGGTTTGGGCCAGGACTGGAAGGCAAAGGCTGGGCCGGGGAGGGGCGGGGTGGTGTGGCAAACATGGAAAGAGAAGGGTTCAGGGCCAGGTTTTGGGAACAGGCCTGGAAGAAAAAGGCTGAGGTGCCGAATCTGTACTGAGAAAGATTCGAGGCCAGGCCTGGAAGGCAGTGGCTGGGAGGCCAAACCCGGAAAGAGAAGGGTTCGGTTTCAGGGCTGGAAGGCAAAGGCTGGGGGGCCAGGCCTGAAAGGCTAAGGCTAGGGGGCCAGGCCTGGAAACAGAAGGCTTCATGGCTAGGCCTGGAGGGGTAAGCCTGGGTGGGCAACTCTGGAACCAGAAGGGTTTGGGGCCAGACCTGGAAGGCAATTGTTGGGGGAGCACGCCTGGGATGCAAAGGCTAGGGGCCAAAACTGGAACTAAAAATGATCTGGGGCAGGCCTGGAAGGCAAAGGCTGGGGGTCAGAACTGTTAGTCAAAGGCTGTGGAGGCAAAACAGGAACGAAAAGTGTTCGGGGTCATGCCGGGAATGCAGAGGCTGGGGGGCCTAAACTGGAACGAGAAGGGATCTTGGGCAGGCCAGAAAGGCAAAGGCTGGGGGGCCAAAGCTGGAAGGAAAAGCGTTTGGGGTCAGGTCTGTAACGCAGCAAAGGCTGGGGTGACTAATCTGTAGCAATAAGGGGTCAGGGCCAGACCTGGAAAGCAAAGGCTCGGGGAAGGGGAGGCGGCTAATGTGGAAAGAGAAGGGTCCAGGGACAGGCTTGGAAAGCAAAGGCTGGGGAGCCGGGTCTGCAAGGTAAAGGCTGAGGGGCCAAAACCGGTTCAAATAGGGCTCGGGGACAAACCTGCAAGGCAACAGCTGGGGGGCCAAGAATGGAAAGGGAAGGGTTCGGAGCCAGTCCTAGAAGGCAAAGGTGTGAGGGCCAAACCTGGAACAAGAAGGGTTTGGGACCAGCCATGCCAGGCAAAGGCTGGGGGGCCTAAACTGGAATCAAGAGAGTTCGGAGCCCAGACTGCAAGACAAAGCCTGGGGGCCAAAACTGGAACGAGAAGGGTTCGGCCCTGGTCTAGAAGGCAAAGACTCGGGGGATGAAACTGGAAGGAGAAGAGTTCGGGGCAAGGTCAGAAAGGGAAAAGCTGCGACCGTAAACCTGGAATGAGAAGGGTTCGGAGCCAGTCCTAGAAGGCAAAGGTTGGGGGGCCAAACCTGAAACAAGAAGGGTTTGGGGCCAGCCCTGCCAGGCAAAGGCTGGGAGGTCCAAACTGCAATGAAGGGAGTTTGGAGCCCGGCCTGCAAGGCAAGGGCTGGGGGGACAAAACTCGAACGAGAAGTATTCGGGGCCATCAAAAATCGGGGGGTGTGGTGGTAAAATATGGTAGAGAAGCGTCCTGGGACCGGGTTAATAATACTGCTACTAATAATATTAATAATGGTATTTGTTAAGTGCTGCCTACGTACCAAACACTGTTCTAAGGGCAGGGGCAGATAATCAGGTTGTCTTAAGTAGGGCTCTCAGTCTTCATCCCCATATTACACATGAGGTATCTGAGGGACAGAGAAGTGAAGTGACTTGCCCAAGGTCACCCAGCTGACAATCAGGGGATCCAGGATTAGAATCCATCACCTCTGACTCCCAAGCCTGGGCTCTTTCCACTGAGCAATGCTGCCTCTATGAGGGAAGTCCATGTCTTTGGGACAGACACTGGAATGAGAAGGGTGCCAGGTGAGACCTGGAAGGCAAAGGCTAGGGGGCCAAAATTTGAAGGAAAAGGGTTTGGGGCCAGGCCTGGAAGACATGCGCTGGGGGTCCAGGCCTGGATGGCAAAGGCTGGGCGGCCCAAACTGGAACGAGATGGGTTCGGGCCTGGCATGGAAGGCAAAGACTCGGGGGATGAAACTGGAAGGAGAAGAGTTCGGGGCAAGGTCAGAAAGGGAAAGGCTGGGGCCGTAAAACTGGAATGAGAAGGGTTCGGGGCCAGCCTGGGAGGAAAAGCCTGGAGGACCAGGCCTGGATCAAGAGGGATTCGTGGCCAGGCCTGGAAGGCTAAGGCTGCATGGCCTAAACCGGAACAAGAAGGGTTCATGGCCAGGCTTGGAAGGCGAAGGCTGGGCGGCTGAAACTGGAAAGAGATGTGTTCGTGGACAGGCCTACAAGGGAAAGGCTAGGGGCCCCAACCTGAATTCTGAAGGGTTCGAGACTAAGCCTGGAAGGCAAAGGCTGGGTGGCCAATTCTGGAAGGCAAAAGCTAGGGGGCCAGGCCTGGAATGAGACGGGCTCGGGGCCAGACCTGAAAGGCAAAGGCTAGGGTTGGGGCAATACTGGAATGCGAAGGGTTCGTGGCCTTGCCTGGAGGGCAAAATTTGTGGGGCCAGGCCTGGAATGAGACGAGTTCCGGGCCAGACCTGAAATGCAAAGGCTGGGGGTGGGGCAATACTGGAATGAGAAGTGTTCCTGCCCATGCCTGGAAGGCAATGGCTGGGGGTCAGGACTTGAAAGGCAAAGACTCGGTGGCTAAAACTGGAACTACGTTTTGGGACCAGGCCTAGAAAGCAAAATGTAGTGGAACAAAACTGGAATGCAAAGAGATCGGGGCCAGATCTGGAAAGCAAGGGCTGGGGGGCCAGGCTTGGAAGACAAAACCTGGGGCGCCAAAAGCTGTACAAGAAAGGTTCGGCGGCAGGTGTGGAATGCAAAGGCTGGAGTGGGGGGGAGGGGGGACCTTGAGCAAGAAAGGTACGGGGCCAGGCCTGGCAGGCAAAGGCTGGGGTCAAAGGTCAGGCCTCAAAAGAGAAACGTGAATGGCCAGGCCTGGAAGGCAAAGGCTGGGGTCCAAAACTGGAACGAGAATGGTTAGGGGCCAGGCCTGGAAGGCAAAGACTCGGGGGCCAAAAGTGGCACCAGAAGGGCTCTGGACCAGGGCTGGAAGGTAATGGCTGGGAGGTCAAACCTGGAAAGAGAAGGGTCTTGGGCCAGACCTGGAAGGTAAAGCCTGGGGGATCAGAACTGGAACAAGAAGGGTTCGGGGCCAGGCATGGAAGGAAAAGGCTGGGGGGGCCAGGCCTGAAAGGCTAAGGTTAGGGGGCCAGGCCTGGAACAAGGGTTCAGGGCCAGTACTAAAAGGGTAATCCTGGGGGCCTAAACTGGAATGAAAAGGGTTTGGGGCCAGGCCTGGAAGGCACAGGCTGGTGGGCCAGGCCTGAAAGGCTAAGGCTAGGGGTCCAGGCCTGGGACAAGAAGGGTTCAGGGCCAGGCCTGGAAAGGTAAGCCTGTGCGGGGCTTAAACTGGAATGCAAAGGATTTGGGGCCAGACCTGGAAGGCAAAGGCTGGTGGACCAAAACTGGAAAGTGAAAGGTTCAGGGTCAGTGCAGCAATTAAAGGCTGGGGCCCAAAAGAGGAGTGAGAAGGAATCGGGGCCAGGCCTGGAAGTCAAAGTCTGGGGGGCAAACCTTGAAGGAGAAGGGTTTGTGATCAGGCCTGGAAGGGAAAGACTTTGGGACCCAAACTGGAAAGATAAAGGTTTGGGGCCAGGTCTGGAGGGTAAAGGCTGGGGGTCCAGGCCTGGAAGTCAAAGCCTAGGCCGGGGAGGGGCGGGGATGTGTGGCAAAAATAGAAAGAGAAGGGTTCAGGGCCAGGGTTTGGGAACAGGACTGGAAGAAAAAGGCTGAGGTGGTGAATATGTAACGAGAAAGATTCGAGGCCAGGCTTGGGAGGCAAAGGCTGGGAGGCCCGACCTGAAAAGAGAAGGGTTCGGTTTCCTGCCTGGTAAGCAAAGGCTCGGGGGCCAGGCCTGGAAGGCTAAGGCTAGGGGGCCAGGCCTGGAACGAGAAGGGTTCAGGGACAGGCCTGGAAGGGTAAACCTCGGGGGCCTAAACTGGAGCAAGAAGGCTTTGGGGCCAGGGCTGGAAGATAAAGCCTGGGAGTCCAAACCTGGAAAGAGAAGGGTCTTGGGCCAGACCTGGAAGGGAAAGGCTGGGGGGCCAGAACTGGAACAAAAAGGGTTCAGGGCCAGACCTGGAAGGCAAAGACTGGGTGGCCTAAACAGGAATGAGAAGGGATCTGGGGCAGTCCTGGAAGGGAAATGTTGGGGAACCAAAACTGGAAGGAGAAGCGTAGGGGGCACCGTAGGAGAAACCGAACCTTTCTCTTTCCAGGTTTCGCCTCCCAGTCTTCGCCTGCCAGGCCTAGCCTCGAATCTTTCTCGTTACAGATTCGGCACCTCAGTCTTTTCCTTCCAGGCCTGTTCTCAAACCCATCTCGTTCCAGGTTTGGCCCCCCAGCATTTGCCTAACTGGCCTGGCTCCTTACCCTTCTCCTTCCAGTTTTGTTTCCCCAACATTTCCCTTCCAGGGCTGCCCCAGTTCCCTTCTCATTCCTATTTTGGCCCCCCCGATCTTTGCCTTCCTGGCGTGATCCTTAATGCTTCGAGTTCCTATTTTGCCTCCCAAGCCTTTGCCTTCCAGGCCGTTCCCCGAAACTTTCTTGTTGCAGTTTCCTCCAACTCCCCACCCCAGCCTTTGCATTCCTGACAGTGCATTCTCATTCCCATAACAGTTTTGGCGCCCCAGGGTTTGTCTTCCAAGCCAAGCCCCCCAGCCATTGCTTTCCAGGACTGGCCCCGAACCCTTCTCATTCCAGTTTTGCTCCATTAAACTTTGCTTTCCAGGCCGGGTCCCACAACCTTCTCGTTCCACTTTTGGCCCCCCAGTCTTTGCATTCCAGGGCTGGCCCCAAACCCTTCTCATTCCAATTTTGCCCCCCCCCTCCAGGCTTTGCTTTCCAAGCCTAGAACCTCAGGCTTTGCCTTCCAGGTCTTACCCCCAAACCTTCACATTCCAGCTTAGGCTCCCTGGCTTACTCTTCAAGGCCTGGCCCTGAACCTTTCTTGTTCCAGGCCTGGCCTCCTAGCCTTAGGCTTTCAGGCCTGGACCCCCAGCCTTGCTTTCCAGTCCTGAAAACGAACTCTTCTCTTTGCAGGTTTGACTTCCCAGCCTTTGCCTTCCCGACCTGGCATCAAACCCTTATCGTTTCAGTTTTGGCCCCCCAACCTTTGTATTCCAGGCTTGGCCCCAAACGTTTCTCATTGCTGTCTCGGCCCACCAGGTTTTGCCTTCCAGACCTGGCCCTGAACCCTTCTCTTTCCAGGTTTTGCCCCAAGTCTTTGCCTTCCAGGTGTGGCTTCAAACCTTCCCGTTCCAGTTTTGCCCACCACCAACATTTGCATTCCAGCCCTGCCCCAGAACACTTCTCATTCCAGGATTGGCCCCCCAGCTTATGTCTTCCAGGTATGCCCCCCGACAGCCTTTGCCTTCTAGGTGTGGCCCTGAACTCTTCTTGTTCCAGTTCTGACACCCCAGCTTTTGCCTTCCAGGTCTGACCCAAGCCCTTTCTCTTTCCACGTTTGGCCTCCTAGCCTTTACCTTTCAGCCCTCGTCCAGAACTCTTCTTGTTCCAGTTTTGGCCCCCGAGACTTTGCCTTCCAGGCCTGGACCCACACCCTCTTGCTTCCAGCCCTGACCCCCCGCCCCCAAGCGTTGCCTTCCAGGCCAGGCTCCAAACCATTCTCGTTCCAGTTTTGGATCCCAGCCATTGCAATCCAGGCCTGGCCATTAACGTTCCTCGTTCAAAGCCTGACCTTTGACCTCAGACTTTGCCTTCCAGGCATGCCCCTGAACCCTTCTCGATCCAGGTCTCGTCTCCACAGGCCTTGCCTTCCAGGCCTGGCCCCGAACCTTTCTTGTTCCAGTTCCCCCTCACCCCCTACCCCAGGCTTTGCATTCCAGACCTGGTGCCGAACCTTTCTCGTACCAGTTTTGGCGCCCCAGGGTTTGTCTTCCAAGCCTGGCCCCCCAACCATTACTTTCCAGGACTGGCCCCAAACCCTTCTCATTCCAGTTTTGCTCCACTACACTTTGCTTTTCAGGCCTGGTCCCAAAACCTTCTAGTTCCAGTTTTGGCCACCGAGCCTTTGCCTTCCAAGTCCTGACCCCCAGCCATTGCCTTCCAGGCATGGCCACGAACACTTCTCCTTCCAGTATTGCCCACACCCCCAGCCTTTGCCTTGCAGGCGTGACCTCCAGCTTATGCCTTCCAGAATTAGCCACCCAGCCTTTTCTTTGCAGGCCTGTCCCCGAACACATCTCTTTCCACTTTTGGCCCCCCAGGCTTCACCTTCCAGGCCTGGCCATTAACCCTTCTTTTTCCAGTTTAGGCCACCCAGCCTTTGCCTTCCAGACCTGGCCACGAATCCCTCTTGTTCCATGCCCGGTCCCCCAGGCTTTCCCTTCCAGGCTGGCCCCGAACCCTTCTCATTCCAGTTTTACATCACCAGCCTTTCCCTTTCTGACCTTGCCTCGAACTCTTCTCGTTCCAGTTTCATCCCCCGAGTCTTTGGCTTCCAGGCCAGGTTCGAACTAGTGCTTGGAACAAGGCTTGGCACATAGTAAGCACTTAATAAATACTGCCATTATCACTATTATAATGCTTACGTGAAGCTCACCAGTTTTTCAATATCAAGGGGAGGCCATTTGACATGTCATGCCAGAGGAAGGTCAACCCAACTGACTTTTACAAAATAGAGGGAAACACACTTTCCCTCAACTTCATTACTTAGTAGGATAGAAGAAAAATAGCTCTTGCAAAAAACTAAACCCCTGATGGAGGAGAAGCATCGATGTAGAGCTCTCCCGTTACTACATTTCTGTTGTACATGGAACTGAGCTTTTGAAATTTCAAGAAAAGTGCAATCTGGCATATGAGTTTCAAGGCTTTGATAGGATCGAGAGAAACACATTCCATCAACTTTCGTGTATACCTTGCCCACTTAGAAAGCTGGAAGAAAAATGGTGCATGTTAGATTACTAGACTCGTGTTGCAGTGTAAGGATCAGTGTAAGCATCTTCCGTTTCTGTTTTATTACTTTACATGGAAGTCAAAATTTTGAAATTTTTGAAGCTCCCATTTAACATTTCGTGCAGGGCTGGGGTTTCAACACAAGTGACTTTCAGAGAATGGAGAAAACACATTCACTCTTAAATTAACAGGTTAGGAAACAAACGAGTGATGTCGAGGGACCAGGCTTCAAATGTTCTTCAAAACCTCAAGGCAAGGACAAGTATAGCTAGATTTTGTTACTGTATTGCTTTTGGACATGAAACTGAACATCTGTGTTTTCCAGAAGAGTTCATTTAAGCATTTCCCTCCATAAGGGTTTCAACGCAAGTAGTTACAATAAGATTGAGAGGAACACATCTTTTTAAAACCAACTCGCCCATTTAGCAGGATAGAAGAAAAATGATACATTTCCAGAGCTAGACTCCCGCTAGACCTTATTGTACAATGCAAGCAAGGATCAGTGTAAGCATCGTCTCTGTTTGTAGTATCATTATATTTTTACATAGAAAATGTAATGTGAACTTCGGAAATTTCATGAAGCTCTCTTTTAGCCTTTTGTAGCAAAGGGTTTTCAACACAGGTGAGTTTTACAGAATGGAAAAAGTGCACGTCCTCTTCTGTGAAGAATTTTGCTGTTGCGCATGAAATCTAATATTTGCAATTTGAAGGAGAGTTGATTTGGCATTTTGCGTGATGTGGTTTTCAACGCAAATGTCTTGGATAGAAACTTAAGTACCCTCATCACTCTGAATTTGTTAAGCCTTTTAAGGAAACCCACCTACTTAACAGTAAAGAAGAAAAATAGCAGATGCTGAGCATTAATGACTCTTGGGCTGTGTGCTGTAGCACAAGGGTGGGTGTAGACATTCTTTATTTCTATATAAACAATCTGACGTGGTACGAAACATCTGAAATCTCATGGAGCTCCCAGTTAACTTTTTGTGCCCAAAGGATTTCAGTGCAAATGACTTTTTTACAGACTGGAGAAAGCACGCATTCAGTGAACCTATTCACCCTTTCTTAGCGGGCTAGAAGAAAAATGACTGCTGCCAAGATTAAGGTCCTTTTGCGCTGAACGGTGTGAGGCAAAGATCAGTGTAGCTGTCTTGGGTTACTGAAATGCTGTTGTAAATACTGATCATTAGAAATGTAAAGAAGACAGCGCATGGTGATTTGTGCCATGCGGGTTACAAGTTAAATGTCTTTCGTGGGCGGAAGAAAAACAGACGTTGAATTAGCCTTTTTATTCAACTGGCTTACTGAACAACATAGAACAAAAATAGGCACAGGCACAAGACTATTCTCCTGGAGCGCCGCAAGTTATAGTACCAAGATCGTTGTAATCTTCTTCTGTTTCTGTACTAATGTTTCACGTGGAACTGAACAGTTGAAGTTTCATGAACGTCCTTTTCAACATTTTGTGTCAGACGGGTTTGAACGCAAATGATTTCATATAATCGAGAGAAACATACAATCAATTAACGTTCTAGTTTAATACAATTTAGCAAGATAGGAGAAAAATGCAACATGCTGAAAGAGCATCTTGTTCTTGGTGTAAGTTCCAGAATCGCTGTAGGTATCTTCCGTTTCTATATGAACTCTTTTACGTAGAACTGAGCAGTTGAAGGTTCATGAAGCTCTCGGATCTCATTTCGTGCCAGTAGGGTTTCACCATAAAAACTTCAACATCATGCATTCACACTTACTTAGGCTAAGAGAAAAACGACTTATGCAGATAGACTCCACTCTTTTTGTAGTGAAGAGTGCTGGAAAAGGATCAGTTCACCGTGACTCAGTGGAAAGAGCACGGGCTTGGAAGTCAGAGGTCAAGTGCTCTAATCCCGGCTCTGCTGTATGTCAGCTGAGTGACTTTGTGCAAGTCACTTAACTTCTCTGTGCCTCAGTTACCTGTAAAAAGAGGATGAAGATTGTGAGCCTCACGTGGGACAACCTGATTACTCTTTATCTACTTTAGCGCTTAGAACAGTGTTCTGCACATATTAACACTTACCAAATACCAACATTATTATTACTACTATCATTCTGTGCTTGAATTACTGTTGTCCGTGGAAGTGAATCTATGCAATTTCTGGAAGATTTCTTATAACCTTTTTACCATGCGAGTTTCAATGCTCAATTAATAAAATTAAGAGAAAAAAAACAGAATAAGAATTTTTTAGTTAACCTGCGAGTATTTAACTTAGGTGTAACTTAGAGTACTTACACTACTGATGGGCTGGTTGCTAGAGTGCAAGCTTCTGTTACTGGGTGCACTATTTTGCACAGAAGGAAAAGTTGAAGATTAACGAAGGTGCCAAGCAGCGCATTTTGTGTCAGAAGGGAACGGCACGGCAAGGGGTGTTTACAGAATGGAGAAAACGCACCAGTCATTCAGCACATTCACCTCACCCCTTACTATTCAGGTTTGAAGAAAAACGAATCATGTGAGCCCCAAGTTCCTTCTGTGGAGAATAATGAGTAGCATTTATCAGTGATGCTGTTGCACATGAAACTGAACATTTGTAATTTGTTAAAGAGTTATTTCGACATTTCTAGCCATCCGGGTTTCAACGTATATTAACGTTTACAGATTTGAGAAAACGTTAGCAAACTACAAGAAAAATGACTCCTCCTGAAGACTACATTACTTTTTTGCTGACGACTGCAAGAAAAAGATCAGTGTAGCTATCTTCTGTGCCTGTATTGTATTGTTGTTTTATTAGGAAGTGAACATTTTCCAGAATAGGTCTTACGGCATATTCTGCCATGTGTCTTTCTTCGCAAGTGACTTTATTATTAAGGTCAAGAGAAACACATATTAACGTTTTTTTTTCTTAGTTAGCTTGCTTATTAAGCAAGATAACAGAAAAATGTCAGATGCAAAAAAAGCTAGACTATTCATGAGCTGCATACTACCAGACATACTTGCCTGTAAGCATCAGAAGATGCTTCTCCAAGAATTATTTTATAAGAAAAAGACCGTTTGAAATGTAATGAAAGTGCCATTGGAGTTTCAACACAAAGGACTTTTCCAGTAGGGAGGAAATACACAGTTTGTCAGCACATTCTTACTTAGCAGACTAGAAAGAAAATGACTCCTGAGTGGACTAAGCTCCATTTGTGCTCATCTTTTATGTAGAATTCTCGAGGGACTCTTCTGTTGCTGTAAATGAACCTCCAACATGGCTAATTTCAAGAAGAGTTCAAATGGAATTTCATATCATAGAAGTTTCACTAAACTTTGATTTAAGTTACCCGGTTTAGCAGTATAAGAGAAAAAGAGTTCCAGCAAAACACCATATTCCAGGTACGCTGTATATCACTGTTCAAATATGGTTGTAGGCTTCTTATTGTATCTATATGAACTATTTTACATAGAGCTGAACTGTTAAAGTTTTGTGAAGCTCTCAGATCTCATTTCGAGCCAGGACTTGAATATTTGCAACTTCCAGAAAAGTTCTTATAACATTTCGTGCCATGCAGGTTTCCACGCAAGCAGCTTCATTATTGAGCTTGAGAGAAATACACAATACAGGGTGTTCTAGTTAACGTGACTATTTAGCAAGATAGAAGAAAAGTAGTACATTACAACGCTAGACTGCGTATATTCAGTGTGAGGAGGCTTGCAGGCGCTGTCTAATTCCTGCCCTATTTTGAATAGAAAGAACAATTAAAGTTTATTGAGGGTTACAAAAAGCATTTTGGGCCAGAAGGAAATCAAACGCAATTGACTTTTCCAGAATAGAGAAAACCTACAGTTTACAGCACACTCACCTGCCTAAGCAAGGTCGAAGAAAAATGAATCAACACAAGGTTTCTTCTGTGCTGAATATTGAAGAGCAGTTATCAGTGTGACTGTTGCACATGAAATTGAACATTTACAATTTAAAAAAAGTTATTTTGGCATTTCCTGTTTTGCGGGTTTCTAGACAAGTGACTTTTACAGAATTGAGAGAATTCATATCCATTCAACACCTACTTGGACTACAAGATAAAACGACCCTCACAAAGAGCTGCACTACTTTTCTGCTGAACACTGTGGGATAAGATCAGTGTTGATAGCTCTCGTGTCTGTAATGTATTATTTAATTAATTTTTAAATTAATTATTTTTAATTTATAATTACATTATTTAATAATGTATTATTAAGCAAGATAACAGAAAAATGTCAGATGCAAAAAAAGCTAGACTATTCATGAGCTGCATACTACCAGCCATACTTGCCTGTAAGCATCAGAAGATGCTTCTCCAAGAGTTATTTTATAAGAAAAAGACCGTTTGAAATGTAATGAAAGTGCCACTGGAGTTTCAAGACAAAGGACTTTTCCAGTAGGGAGGAAACACACAGTTTGTCAGCACATTCTTACTTAGCAGACTAGAAAGAAAATGACTCCTGAGTGGACTAAGCTCCATTTGTGCCCATCTTTATGTAGAACTCTCGAGGGATTCTTCTGTTGCTGTACATGGACCTCCAACATGGCTAATTTCAAGAAGAGTTCAAGTGGCATTTCGTATCATAGAGGTTTCACTAAACTTTGATTTAAGTTACCCGGATTAGCAGTATAAGAGAAAAAGAGTTCCAGCAAAACACCATATTCTAGGTACGCTGTATATCACTGTACAAAGATGGTTGTAGGCTTCTTATTGTATCTATTTGAACTATTTTACATGGAGCTGAACTGTTAAAGTTTCGTGAAGCTCTCAGATCTCATTTCGAGCCAGTAAGGTTTCAAAAACATATTCTCGCTCACTTGGGCTCGGAGAAAGATGGCTCATTCTTTTTATTCATTCATTCAATAGTATTTATTGAGCGCTTACTATGTGCAGAGCAGTGTCCTAAGCGCTTGGAGTGAACAAGTCGGCCACAGATGGAGACAGTCCCTGCCGTTTAAGGGACTTACAGTCTAATCGGGGGTGACAGACAGACAAGAACAATGGCAATAAATAGAGTGAAGGGGAAGAACATCTCGTAAAAACAATAACTAAATAGAATCAAGGCGATGTACATTTTATTAACAAAATAAATAAGGTAATGTAAATATATACACTTGAGCAGACGAGTACAGGTCTGAGGGGATGGGAAGGAAGATGGGGAGGAGCAGAGGGAGTTGGGAGGAAAAGAGGGTTAAGCTGCGGAGAGGTGAAGGGGGGGCGGTAGAGGGAGTAGAGGGAGAAGGGGAGCTCAGTCTGGGAAGGCCTCTTGGAGGAAGTGAGTTTTAAGTAAGGTTTTGAAGAGGGGAAGAGAATTAGCCTGGCGGAGGTGAGGAGGGAGGGCTTTCCACGACCACGGGAGGACGTGGCCCAGGGGTCGAGGGCGGTGTAGGTGAGACCGAGGGACGGTGAGGAGGTGGGCGGCAGAGGAGCGGAGCATGCGGAGTGGGCAGTAGAAAGAGAGAAGGGAGGAGAGGTAGGAAGGGGCAAGGTGATGGAGAGCCTTGAAGCCTAGAGTGAGGAGTTTTTGTTTGGAGCGGAAGTTGATAGGCAACCACTGGAGGTGTTTAAGAAGGGGAGTGACATGCCCAAAGCGTTTCTGCAGAAAGATGAGCTGGGCAGCGGAGTAAAGAATAGACTGGAGCAGGGCGAGAGAGGAGGAAGGGAGATCAGAGAGAAGGCTGACACAGTAATCTAGCCGGGATATTACGTGAGCCTGTAGCAGTAAGGTAGCCGTTTGGGTGGAGAGGAAAGGGCGGATCTTGGCTGTACTGTAAAGGTGAAACCGGCAGGTCTTGGTAACGGATAGGATGTGTGGGGCGAAGGAGAGAGACGAGTCAGAGATGACACCGAGATTGCGGGCCTGAGAGACGGGAAGGTTGGTTTTATGCTGGACAATGATAGTATAGATATCTTCTGCATTTATAGTACTGTAATACATTGAACTGAATATTTCATTTATCATTCAAATCCGGGGCACAGTACTAAGCACTGGGAATGTACAATGCGACAACAGAGACAATCCCTGCTTAACAGCAGGCTCACAGTCTGCAATGGAGAGACAACAAGCAAAACAAAAGAAGTAGTCAGGTAATTTCTAATATTTGCAGTATTTTCAATTTCCAAAAGAGTTCTAAAAGCATTTTGTGCCATACGGGTTTCAACAAAAGTAGCTTTATTATTAAGAATGAGAAAGACACATTCAATGTATTTTTATTTTATTAACTTATTTAGCAAGATAGAACAAAAATGATCACTACAAAACACTACACTCCTGATGGGTTGCAACTAGAATGTAGGTGTCTTCTGTATGACCTATTTTACATGGAGCTTAGCAGCTGACGTTTCTTAAAGCTCTCAGATCTTCTTTCCTGCTACGGAGATAACAGTTTACAGAACAAACCTTCTTTCAGCACATTCACACTTAGAAGGTTAGAAGAAAAATGACTCGTGAAGAAGACTACTTTCCCTGTGGTGCTCATCTTCTAAACTTGGATCCGAAATTTCCAAGTTCCAAAAGAGTTTTGGTAGCATTTCATGCCATGCTAGCAGCTTTACTTTTATGATTGAGAGAACCACACAATACCAACATTTTTAGTTAACGTCCCTACTTAACAAGCTAGAAAGAAAATAGTACCTTTCAAACAATAGACTACTGACGGACTGCATACTACAGTGCGAGGATCGTTGTAGGCAACTTCTGTTTCTGAATGCACTATTTTACATGGAAAGAATATTTGAAGTATAAGGAAAGTTACAGTGGCATTTCGTGTCTGAAAGGTGCAACTTACAGAATGAAGAAAACACAAAGTTTGTCAGCGATTACACCCTCATTTAGCAAGCTAGAAGAAAAATGAATCCTGCGAGGACCAGGTTCTTGATGTGCGGAACCCTAAAGAGTATTTATCAGTGTTGCTGTTGCCTTTGAAACGCAGCATTTGAAATGAGAAGAAGAGTTATTTTAGCATTTAGGGTCATGCGGGTTCAACACAAGCAGCTTTATTTGTCAAAATTGAGAAACCCACATTAATGAATTTCTTTCAGTTAACTTGCCTAACTTGGCACGATAAAAGAAAAATGGCATATGCCAAACAATAGACTACCGATGCACTGCATATTACAAAATATATTAGAATGTAGACATCTTCTGAAACAGAAAGCTTATAATTTAATGACAGCTCTTAAGAGCAAATAGGAGCACCCGAGTTCCAACGCAAGTGACCATCTCAGCATGGAGAATACGCACAGTTTGTCACCACTTTCTCTTTTCGGAGGCTAGACCAATAATGACTCATGAGAGGACCTGACTCCATTTATGCTGAACACGGCGATTTTAGGTTAGACCTCTTGTGTGACTGTTTTGTTGTAGTACATGGACCTGAACATAGGTAAATTCAAAGTGAGATCAACGAGCATTTCGTGTCATAAGGGTTTGACTCAACTTTCTTAACCTGCCCACTTAAGCAGGGCAAGATAAAAACAGTTCCTACAGAATGCCATATTCCACGTACATTGCATACTGCAGTTAAATGATCGTTGTAACCATCTTCTGTTAGCTGAACAGTTAAAATTTCATGAAGCACTCAGATCTTATTTCCTGCCAGTGGGGTTTTAACAACATAGTCATGCTTACTTAGCATGCTAAAAGAAAAATGATTTGTCCAGAAGACTCCACTCCTTTTGTGCTCAACAATCAATTATCAGTGACGATCTCTTCTGTGCCTGTGTTACACTTATACAAGGACTTGAATATTTGCAACTTCCAGAAAAGTTTTGTGCCATAACATTTCGTGCCATGCAGGTTTCGACGCAAGCAGCTTCATTATTGAGCTTGAGAGAAATACACAATACAGGGTGTTCTAGTTAATGTGACTATTTAGCAAGATAGAAGAAAAGTAGTACATTACAACGCTAGACTGCGTATATTGCAGTGCAGGGCGAGGATGCTTGCAGGCGCTGTCTAATTCCTGCCCTATTTTGAATAGAAAGAACAATTAAAGTTTATTGAGGGTTACAAAAAGCATTTCGTGCCAGAAGGAAATCAAACGCAATTGACTTTTCCAGACTAGAGAAAACCTACAGTTTTCAGCACATTCACCAGACTAAGCAAGGTCGAAGAAAAATGAATCAACAGAAGGTTCCTTCTGTGCTGAATATTGAAGAGCAGTTATCAGTGTGCCTGTTGCACACGAAACTGAACACTTACAATTTATGAAAAGTTATTTTGGCATTTCGTGTTTTGCAGGTTTCTAGACAAGTGACTTTTACAGAATTGAGAGAATTCATATCCATTCAACACCTACTTGGACTACAAGATAAAACGACCCTCACAAAGAGCTGCGCTACTTTTCTGCTGAACACTGTGGGATAAGATCAGTGTTGATAGCTCTCGTGTCTGTAATGTATTGTTTGGCTGCGTTTTCCAGATATATGGCATTTCGTACCATACGGGATTCAACGTTAACAACTTTATTATTAGGAGTGAGAGAAACACACAATTAACGTTTTTGGTTAACTGACCTACTTAGCATGAGAGAAGTAAAATGGCAATGGCAAAGCACTGATGGGCTGTCTACTACAGAAGATGCCAGAGTGTAGATACCTTCTGTTAACTATTTACTTGACTTTTCATGAAGTTCTCAGATATGCTTTCCTGCCTGTGGGCTACCACCGTGTATGTTAAAGTTTTGAACACAATGGAAAAATAATGTGTATTAATTGAACATATTCTCACTCAGAAGAATAGAAGAAAAATGAGATTTGAAGAAGATTTCATTCTTTGTGTGCTGAGCAGCTGCTGGATAGTGTAGTTATCTTCTGTACATGGAAATGAATATTTGCAATATCCAGAAGAGTTCTTGTAGCATTTTGTACCAGTCTAGTTTCACTGCAAGAGTCTATTTTTATCAAGAGTGAGGGAAAAACACATCACAGAATATTTTAGTTGACTTGCCTACTTAACAAGATAGAAGAAAAATAGCCCCATTTCGACCTCTAGACTTACTTGATGGACCGCTTACCTCAGTGAGAGGGTCACTGTAGGCAACTTCAGTTTCTGTTTGCACTCTCTTGCAGGGAGAGAACATTTGACGTTAATGAAGGCTGCAAAGAGCATTTTGTGCCAGAAAGACACCAACGTAGGAGACTTTTCCAGAAAGGAGAAAAAGTACAGTTTTCAGCAAATTCACTTTTAACGTAGCAAGCTAAAAGATAAATGAATCATGCGAACACTAGGCTCTTCTTGTGCTGAACCCTGAAGAGTATTTATCATTGCTGCTGTTGCACATGAAATGGAACATTTGCAATGAGAAAAAGTTATTTTGGCGTTGCGTGTTATGCGGGTTTCAAAGCAATTGGTTCTTTTTTATCAAGATTGAGAGAAACATTACATTAATGAATTTTTATAGTTCACGTGCCCACTTAGTAAGAAAGAAGAAAAACGGCCAATGACTAGTGATTGGCATTTGACTTAGTGATAGGCTGCGAGTTACGAAACATGTTTGAATATACACCACTTCTGGTTCTGTATGAATTATTTTACATGAAAAGGAATTCTTAGAGTTGATTGAAAGCTCTTAAGAGCAAATAGTGCCACGGGAGTTTCAACGCAAGTGACCTGGTTATAATGGAGGGAATACTCAATTGGTGACCACATTCTCCCTTACTTGGGAAGCTAAGTAGAAAAACGATTCAGGAGAGGACCTGCCTCCTTGGGTGCCAAACACTGTGAACTTAAGGTAGATCTCTTGGGTGACTGTTTTGGTTGTAGTACATAGACCTGAACATATGTAATTTCAAAGAGAGATCAAATGGTTTTTCGAGTCATAAGGATTTAACTCAACTTTCTTAACATTGTGACAAAGCCAAGCCAGAGGACAGAGACCTTTGTCCCCACATCTTTCTCCTCCCTTGCAAAAGCAGTGAGTTCTGCAGCAGGCTGGGCACGGGACGCCCACAGGTTCTGGCGAAGTCGGTCTGAGGCAGCGGCCGGACACCCCAGCAGAAGAGTAGTTCATGCAGAACTCCATATTCAGGGTACTGCAACATTCTTTTTGAGCAGAACACTGCGAGTTAAAATCCGTGTAGATAACTTTTTTGCCATTAAAGTTTTATACACGGAACTAAACGTTTGCAATATACAGAAGGTTTCTTAAGACATTTTGTACCATACGGGCTTCAGCATAAGCACTTCCCTTTAAAGATTGGGAAGAAACCCGCGTTAACAATTGTTTTGGTTATCTTGCTTACTTAGTAAGATGGCAAATGCAAAACGCTTGACTACTGATGGGCTGCATCGTGCAAAACGTACTAGAGTGTAGGCATCTTTTCTATCTAAAATGCTACGTGGAGCTTAGCAGTTGAAATATCATGAAGCTCTCAGCTCTCCTTACCTGCCTGTGGAATAGCAACATAAAGGCTTCAACACAATGCAAAGATAACACGCACTCTACATATATTTACTTAGCAGTCCAGAGGACAAATGATTTTTAAAGAAGACTACACTTCTTTGGGGCTGAACAGTACTGCTGAACCAGAATCAGTCTAGATAGTTTCTGGGTCAGGATTACTGTTGTAAAGGGAACTGAATACTTGCAATTTCCAGAAGAGTTCTTATAGCATACCGTGCCATGCGAGTTTCAAAGAAAGTGGCTTCATTATTAAGATTGAGAGAAACCTACAATAATTGATTTTTAGTTACCTTGCGTATTTAACAAGATAGAAGTCAAATGGCACATGTAGAACGCTAGACTACAGAACATAGTAGAATGAAGGCGTCTTCTGTTTCCATATGAACTCTTTTTTACATGTAACAAAAACGTTTAAAGTTTATTGAAAGTTCTTATGAGAACTTGGTTCCACGGAAGTTTCATCACAAGTGACTTTTTCAGTATAAAGGAGACTCACACTCTAACTTATTTAAGCAGGCTAGAAGAAAAATGACTCATGAGACAACTAGGTTCTTTTTTGTGTGTGACTGAATTGTTGTTTTACATGGCCCTGGAGATATAAAATTTCAAGAAGAGGTCAAATAGTATTTCGTGTCATAGGAGTTTCCCTAAGGTTTCCTATTTAAGTTGCCCCCTTAGCAGGATATAAGAAAAAATAGTTCATGCCGAACACTGTATTCCAAGTACGCTGGATACTACTGTTCAAAGATCATTGTAGGCATCTTCTTTTTCTATATGAACTATGCTACCTGGAGTTGAGCAGTCGAAGTCTTATGAAGCTCCCATATAGTTCGGGCCAGAAGGGTTACAACCTTAGTGATCTTTACGGAATGGAGAAAATGCCCATTCACTCTTAGCAGACTGGAAGAAAAGCCACTTATGCAGATGACTTAACTCCAGGTGGTTCGAGATCTGGCCCTGCACCCACCGGGAATCTGGGAATCCAGAGGAGCCAGCCGGCGGGGGGGGCGGGGGGGCGGGGGAAGGAAGGGAGCGGGCAGATAAAAACCTGGCAACTGCCCTCTTGTGGCAACTGTGGAGTATTACAAGGCTGCTCAAGCGATACTTCAGTCGTTTTCACTTCGTCATCTTCTAAGTTGCCCGCTTAGCAGAACAAGAGAAAAATAGTTCATGCAGAAAACCATATTCCATGTTCGTGGTACACTACCGTTCAATGATAGGCATCTTCTGTTTGTATATGAACTATTTTATGTGGAGTTGAGTTGTTAAAGTTTCATGAAACTCTCAATTCTCATTTCGTGCTAGCGGGGTTCAGAAACAAATTCACGCTTACTTAGCAGGTTAGGAGAAAAATGACTCATGCAGAGGACTTCGTTCTTTTTTGCTGAATACTGCTGGAGAAGAATCGTGCAGGTGTCTTCTGTACCTCTAATACTGTAATCAATATGACTGAATATTTCATTCATTCAGTCATGTTTACTGAGCACTTCATGTGCACAGAACACAGGCCTTCGTGCTTGGAAGTCCAGAAACACGCAGAAACCAAAAACCTGCAAGACATGAAGGCAATGCTTGCTCAACAACGAGTTCAGAGTTTTAAGTAGCAATTTATTACAATTGAGGGAAAAACACACCACTGAATATTTTAGTTAAGTAGTTGACTTAGCAAGATAGAAGAAAAATAGTCCATTTCGAATTTTAGACAACGAGGATCATTGTCGACAACTTCTGATTCTGAACACACTATTTTGCAAAGAAAGAACATTTGAAGTTAATGGAAGTTGTCAAGAGCATTTATCAATATTCTTGTTGCACATGAAACAGAACCTTTGCAATGAGAAGAAGAGTTATTTTGGCCTTTTGTGTTATGTGGGTTTCAAAGCAACTGGCTTTATTATCAAGATTGAGAGAAACACTCATTAATGAAAAACTCTTCTACAAGTACAAATGTTCAGTTTCATGTGCAACAGCATCACTGATAAATGCCACTCAGTGTTCTGCACAGAAGGAACCTAGTCCCCTTTTTATCCTTTTTTCTTTAAGCCCGCATAGTAAGGGTGAATGAGCTGACCGACTTGTGCGTTGTCTCCATTCTGTAAAAACCACCTGCGTTGCCTTCCCTTTTGACCTAAAATGCTGTATGGCACCTTGGTTAATCTTCAACTATTCCCTCCATGCAAATTAGTGCACACAAAAACAGAAGCCTGCACTCCAGCAGCTCATCAGTACTCTAAGTACTCTAAGTAAACTAAGAAACTAAGTAACTGTAAATACACACAAGTTAGCAAAAAATACTCATTACTGTGTTTTTCTCTCAATTTAGTCATTAAGCCGCTTGGGTTGAAATTCGCATTGGAACGAAATGCTATAAGACCTCTTCTGGAAATTGCAAATATTCACTTCCAGGGACAACAGTAATTCAGGCACAGAAGACATCCACACTGATCCTTGTCCAGCACTCTTCTACACAAAAGAAGTGTTGTCCTCTGCCAGAGTCGTTTTTCTCTTAGCCTAAGCAAGAGTGAACGTGATCAATAAATATACGTGTTTGGCTTTTTACGCATTGTGTTTTAGTCTTTTTGTTGAAATCCCACTGACATGAAATGAGATCTGAGAGCTTCATGACCCTACAAATGCTCAGCTCTACATAAAAGAGTTCATGTAGAAAGGGAAGATACCTACAATGATTCTGGAACTCTAGTATACTGCACAATAGGAATAGGATGTTCTGCATGCTGCTTTTTTCTCCTGTCCCGCTAAATCGTATTAATCTATAACATTAATTGAATGTATTTTTCTCTCGATTATATGAAATCATATGCATTCAAACCTACCTAGCACAAAATATTATAGAAGAGGATCATGAAACGTCAACTGTTCAGTTCCACGTGAAACATTAGTACAGAAACAGAAGAAAGTTACAGCGATCTTGGTAGTATAACTTGCGGTGCTCCAGGAGAATAGTCTCGTGCGTGTGCCTATTTTTCTTCTGTGTTGTTCGGTAAGCTTGTTGAATAAGAAAGCCGAATAAGAAATATGAAAGCTTGTTGAATAAGAAAGCTTGTTGAATAAGAAAGCAGTGTCCGTTTCTCTTCTTCCTACGAAAGACATTTAACTTGTAACCCACATGGCACAAAACGCCATGGGCAGTCTTCTTCACATTTCAAATGGTCAGTATTTACAACAGCATTTCAGTAACTCAAGATAACCACACTGATCCTGGCTTCACAGAGTTCAGCACAAAGGGAACTTAATCTTGGCAACAGTCATTTTTCTTCTAGCTTTCTAAGAAAGGGTGAATAAGTTCACTGAGTGCTAGCTTTGTCCAGTCTGTAAAAAAGTCACTTGCACTGAAATCCTTTGGCCACAAGGATTTTTTACTGCTAAGTAAGTGGGTTTCCTTAACTAGTTTACTAAATTCAGAGTGATGAAGGTACGTAAGTTTCTGTCCAAGATCCTTGCGTTGAAAACCGCATGTCGCAAAATGCCCAAATCAACTCGGCTTCAAATTGCAAATATTAGGTTTCGTGTGCAACAGCAATATTCTTCACAGAAGAGAACGTGTGTTTTCTGTATTCTGTAAAACTCACCTGTGTTGAAACACCTCTGCCACGAAATGTTAAATGAGAGAGCTTCATGAAATTTCCCAAGTTCAGTTCCATGTGACAATAAAATACTACAAACAGAGATGAGACCTACACTGATCCTTGCATTGTAGAATACGGCTTATCGAGAATCTAGCTTTCGGCATGTACCATTTTCTTTGTGTCCTGCTTAAATAAACAGGTTGCTTTTAAAAATGTGTGTTACTTTCAATCTTATCAAAGCCTCTTGCGTGGAAACCCTTATGGCTCGAAATGCTTAATGAACTCTTCTTGAAAACGCAGATGTTCAAGTTCCATGTACAAAAGCAATACAGTAATGGAACATAGCCTTGAAGGTGTTTTGAGCACATATGGAGCCTGGTCCTAAGCATCACTCATTTTCTTCGAGCCTCCTAATTTAAGAGTGAACGTGTTTTCTCCATTCTGTGGAACTCACTTGTATTGAAACCCTTCCGGCACAAAATTTTAAATGGGAGCTTTTTGAAATTTCAAAATCTTTACTTCCATTTAAAATAATAATACAGAAACGGAAGATGCTTACACTGCACAACAACTGTAGTAATCTTCATGCACCATTTTATCTTCCAACCTTCTAAGTAAGCGAGGTATACAAAAAAGCTTGATAGAATATGCTTCTCTCAAAACCTTGTAACCCATATGCTATATTGCACTCTTCTTGAAATTTCAAATGCTCAGTTCCATGTACAACAGCAATGTAGTAACAAGAGAGATCTAGACATATCCTTGGTCTCCATCAGAAGTCTAGTTTTTTGCTAGTTATTTTTCTTCTCCCCTACTAAGTAATGAAGTTGAGGGAAAGCGTGTTTCCCTCTAGTCTGTAAAAGCCAATTGCGTTTATCTTGGACTGACATGAAGTGTCAAATGGTCTCCCTTTGAAGTTACAACTGTTCAGCTCCATATGGAAGTTATAATAATAATGATAATGATGTAATAATAATGATAATGACGGTATTTGCTAAGCGCTTACTATGTGCCCAGCTTTGTTCTAAGCCCTGGAGTAAAGGTAGTGTTTTCTGTCTGTCTCCTGTGAGTTTCACAGTCTTAATCTTCACTTTACAAGTGAGGTCACAGAGAAGTCAAGGGCCCACAGAATCTGACCTCTGACTTTCAGGCCCGTGCTCTTTGCACTGGGCCCCGCTGTATTTCAGAAGTAAAACTTGTTTGCTCTAACTGGACGTTATCTAGAGTGCTGCCCAACTTACAGATTTCAGCACTGCCGCAGGGGTTGAAGTAGGTTCCCTTCGGTATCTTGCCATCTTTCCTCTCTCTCGTTTGGTACAGATGTTAAGTGAATGTGTGTTACTCTCCACCGCAGCAAACATCACTTGCGTTGAACCCTCTCTAAGCTGGAAATTCCAAATGCATCCTTCTGGAAATCAACAATGTTCAGTTCCTGGTAAAATAGTAACCGAAGATATCTACATTGATCGTCGCCCTTAAAATTTAGCCTTATGGATTTAATTTAAATTTAGCCTTATGGATTTAACATTTGTCTCCTATCTTGCTTTGAAGCAATTTTAGAGAATGTGTGAATCGGAACGGCTTTGTAGAGAAGCACACTTGATGCGGTAAGAATCTTGTAACGACAAGGCTCCTGGTTTTCTATTTTATTCCTATTTCATTCTGGTGGTATCAAAATTATGCATCAGTTAAAGAAAAAGGATCCTGTATTGAATAGTTTAAGGCTTTATCTCCAAACGTGTAAGGTTATGCTAATCGGTACGTGTGGACTCATGTAATAAATGTTGGTATTTGTTAAGTGCTTACTATGTGCAGAGCACTGTTCTAAGCGCTGGGGTAGATACAGGGTAATCAGCTTGTCCCACGTGAGGCTCACAATCTTCATCCCCAGTTTACAGATGAGGGAACTGAGGCCCAGAGAAGTGAAGTGACTTGCCCACAGTCACACAGCTGACAAGGGGCAGAGCTGGGATTCGAACTCATGACCACTGACTCCCAAGCCCGGGCTCTTTTCCACTGATCCACGCTGCTTTCCCTGTGTCGTCTATACTCTCCTTACAGAACGCCATGCTTGTTGGAGTCAAAACTCCAGTCACCATTTTCTAGCAGGGCATGTCTTTGGCGTGAAATGCCAAAAAGAAAGTTTTGGGAATTTCAAATTTTCACTTCTCAATACCATGGTTTTACAGTCACAAAAGAAAGCTACACGGATCCTTGCCGTGCAGTATACATCAATTCAGATGTCTAGAGTTCTGCATGTTTCATCTTTCCTCTATCCTGCTAAGTAAGAAATTAAGTGGATTTCATATTTCCCACCAATCTGTCAAAGTCTTTGCGTTGAAACTTCCCTACCACAAAATGCCAAAGGGGCTCTTCTTACAATTTTAAGTGTTCCGTTCCATGAAGAAAGTATCTAGAGTAAGAGAAGATGTCTCTACACAGATCCTTGCCTTGCAGTGTACAGCTCTTCTGTAATCGAGTTTTCTGCATGGGTCGTATTTCTTCTATCTTGCAAGTTGAGTAAATGTGTGATGCTGTCCATTTTCTCAAAAGCTTTAACCCTAACGGAAACTTTAAAAGCAACCCTAATGTTAAGCCTATCCTTACCACCAGACCTGATCTTTACCCTAGGCCTTAGAGTTAAACCTAACCGTAACCTCACCATAAACCAAAGACCCTGTCCCTACCTGGAGTCCCAACCCTAGGCCAATCCTTAACCCCAACCCTTGTTATCGACAAAAATTAGACAAATTAGAAAGAGTTCATTTAGTCGATGAAGAGACGAAAGACTCCGAGAGAACGGGTCAAAGAACAGGACAGTAGGAAAGTGGCGAGCGGCCCGTTCACCCCAGTGGGGTACGAGTGACCGCAGCGCCCCGATCCCGGGCCGCCCTGCCAGCTTTATTGGTACGGTGAAACCCCCCGCTGGCACAGGGCACCCAATCGGGGC
The DNA here is from genome assembly GCF_004115215.2 of Ornithorhynchus anatinus. Classification (NCBI taxonomy): domain Eukaryota; kingdom Metazoa; phylum Chordata; class Mammalia; order Monotremata; family Ornithorhynchidae; genus Ornithorhynchus; species Ornithorhynchus anatinus. The sequence continues at coordinate 364,869 of NW_024396937.1, read as the reverse complement.
TAGGCACACATAGTAACAGTAGCCAATCAGTAAGCACTTTCGTGATCCCGTGACACCCGACCGGTCCGCGCGACAGTGGCGCACCAAGTTTGAAGAGGCACATGGTGGAGGAGTTTCACGTGGTGTGGCCATTTTACAGTCCACATGGCACAGGCAATGGCGCAGGCATTTTACGGGTCACATGGCACAGGTCCCCTGACTTGGGGTTGAGGCTGGCCTCACCATCGCCATCTTGAGGCAATCCGCAACACCCTATACCTAAATCTGGCCAGGCTCTAAAGTTTAGCCCTAACCCTAGCCATACCTTATCCCTACCTTCGACTTCAGTTTACAACTAACCCTAAAAACAAGTCTGGAATCTCACCATAATCTAAACCCTAATCCTAAACCCACCTCTACACCTAATCTTAGCCCTAAACGTAGCTCTAACCTTATAGAGAATCCTAGCCCTAGGCACAGGCTGAAGCCTACAACTAACAATACCGTTAACACAAGCCTTAATGCTAACTCCAACCCTAACAGTAAGTACACACCGAGACTGGAGCATTAGCTAACCCTATACTTAAAAAAACAAAACAAACTCAGCCTTAGATCTAGCCCTAGTATTAAGCGTAACCCTATTATTAAGCTTCACCCAACCCAAACACCAACCTTGTCTCGAGGAGGAGACCTAAACATAGCCTTCAGCTTGCAACTAACTTAACCTTAACTCTAAACCCAACTCCCAATTCAGTACTAACCTTAATCCTAACTCCTGAGCTAACCCTTAAAGCCCAAGCCTTGAGCTAACTTGAAGCTTAACGCCAATCCTTAAATCGATCCCTAACACTTGACCCTAACTATAATCCTAACCCTAGAAAGCGTCTTAAACATAACCTTAGCTTTATCCTTAACCCTAGACACAACCTTAGTCTTAACCTTACCCATAGGCCTAAACATAACATCAAACTACTCTCAAGCCTTAACCCTAAACTTCACCCCAGTTGAAACCTAATCCTAACACTAACAGACTCTAATTTCAGCTAACGTTCAAATTAACTCCAAATCCTCAGGGTTGTATGTCTGAGGGCCCGTGGAGAGGGGAACTTTCAGCTCCAAGAATGGTGCTCAATTTGTAAATCTTCTTCATGGTGACATACAGCTTTGGCTCTAAACTTATTGCCAAAGCTACCTTGCCCTTAACCCTAAAAGCAAACCATCACTCTAATCTTAAATCGAAACAGAAAACTAACTTTAACACTGGTCCTAAAACCGATTGTCACTAGAATCTTAGCCCTAACCCAAAGCTATTTATAAACCTAACGTTAACCACAACCATTGCACTAGGCTTTTGGCTAATAATAACCTTAGGTTTAGCCCTTACCCTAATCCAAACCCTAAACTTAATCTTAACCTTATACTTAAACATGAACCTTACCTTGGGCCTAGCCAGTACCCTAGCATGAACACTAACCTTAACTCAACTTACCTTGTCTTTTACTCTAACTTTAACTCTAGGCTAAACTCTAATGGTGGTAACATGAATCTTCAGTTTGTCAAATTCTGACCATAAGCACAAACCCTAAATCTTAGCCTAGCTCTGACACTTACCATAGTGTATAACCTAAAACTTGGTCCTTTCCTTAACAGTTACCTCAACGTTAACCTCACCGTAACCCTACCTCTCATTCCGAGGCTTTCACCCTTAGCCTAATCAAAACCTAAACCCTACACTTACCCGGAAAACTAAATCCCTTCTCTAAACTTATCCCGAAGTCTAGCCTTAATCTAAACTCTGAAATTAGCCATAGGCCTTGTAATAAATTTGACGTTAACTCTCACCCAACCTTAAGTCTATCGCCAACCTTCACCCCTGAGACGAAATTTCACCTTACTGTTAAGCCTTACTCTTAGGCTTAGTATTAGCCCTAACCCTAATGCTAATCATACCATTAATACAAATCCTAACCATCACCTTAAACCTAGCCATAACCTTAACCTTAACTTTAGCCTTAAACCTAGTCCTAGGTCTTGTGACTAGCCCCAATTTTAACCCCAAGTTTAACTCCAAACTAATCCTAACCTTAGAGTTAAAGTTAACCTTAACCATACCACTAAATCTCAACCTAACCCAAACACCAAAGCCTACCTTTTGACTTAGCCAAAGACCAACTCTTGACCATAACTCAAACTCTTCACCTTGGCTAAGCCTTAGGCTTAGCTCTGACCCTAGCCATTCTTTAGCCCTACCTTTAGCCTTCAATCTACAACTAACCTTAACACCAATCCTGAACACTCATCATAACCTAAGCAACAAACTAACTCTATCTCTAAACCCAATCTTAGCCTTAGGCCTAACCCTGAACTTAACCATAACCTTAGCTCTACTCTCAGCCGCATGTCTATAACTAACCATAATCCCAACCTTAGCTTTAACTCCACTCTAAATTCTACCATAAGCCTTATACCTGTAGCCTAGGTCAAACCTGATCTTGGCCTTATTCATAAACCTAAACCCAATCCTGATCATAGTCCTACCCTGAACTTAGTCTTTAAACCTAAACCTAACTCTAAAATTATCCATTACTGAACCTTAACCTTAATGGTAAATCTCACTCTAACCATTGCCTGAAGTGTACCCTCTTACGAACTTTAACCTTACGTTTTCATCTTCATAACAGTAATGATTAAAAAAAAACTATAAAATTTGTCAAGCACTTACTCGGGGTAAAGCAGTTTTCGAAACGCTCGAGTAGATACAAGGGCATCAGGTTGGACACACTCTCACTGTCTTGATCCCCATATTACGAATTAGGTATTTGAGACTTAGAGAAGTCAAGAGATTTGTCCTAAATCACAGAGTAGACGTGTGGCAAGATATCTCTAATACAAATACTGCCCCTACACTGAGCCTTACACTTTTCAATGATCTTAACTTTAAGCCTAACCTTTCCCTTCAAATTAGCCTTAGCCTTATGGCTAAGATTTAGCCAAAACCGAAATTTAACTTCAACTCATTCTAGGTCAGTGGTAGGATGTGGGCCAAGGGTTGAAGGTGGTTCAAGCAAGATCGAAGTACACTGAGGAGGTTACCGCAGGGGAGCGGAGTGTACGGGGTGGGCTGTAGAAGGAGAGAAAGTAGGAGAGGGTAAGAAAGAGGAAGGAAGGAGAGACTGAGGAGTTTTTGATAGGCAACCCTTAGGGATTTTTGAGAAGAAGAATAACATGGTCCAGAGCGTTTCTGTAGCAAGATAATCCGAGCAGCAGAGTGAAGTATAGAGCAAGAGGATGTGAGATCAGAGAGGAGGCTGCTGCAATAATCCAGTCGGGATATTACGAGAGATTGTACCAGCTTAGATTGTACCAGTTTGGATGGGGAGGATAGGCTGGATCTTGGAGATGTTGTGAAGGATGAGACTTGCAGGTTTTGGTGATGGACTGGATTTGAGAGGTGAATGGTAGAGCAAAGTCAAGTATAATACGAAGGTTGCAGGCTTGTGAGAGGGAAAAGATGGTAGTGCCGTCTACAGTGACAGGAAAAGCAATGAGAAGACAAGGTTTGGAGGGGAAGATTAGGAGCTCAGTATTGGACATTTTGAGACTTATGTGACATGAGGAAATCCAGGTTGAAGATGTCCTGGAGGCAGGAGGAGATATGATCTTGGAGGGAGGGAGAGAGGAACAGAGGCGGAAGGAGATGGACATTTGGGCGTCATCTGTGTAGTTGAAGGGCTGTGGGCCAGACCTGCAAAGCAAAGGCTGCGGAGGGGACCAAACTAGGAAGCAAAAACTGGGAGGGCCCAAACTGGAACGGGAAAGGTTGGGGGTCAGGCCTACAAGGCTAGGAGGCCCGAAGTGGAACGAAAAGGTTTCAGGGCAAGGCCTGCAAGCAAATGCTTGGGGGGTGAGGGGAACAGGAAGGAGAAGAGTTCAGGGCAAAGTTTGCAAGGCAAAGACTGGAAGGGGCAATAGTGAAAGGAGAAGGGTTCTGGGCCAGGCAAGCAAGGCAAAGGTTTTGGGGCAAAACTGGAAGGCAACAGTTGGGAGATGGTGACCAAACAGAAAAGAGAAGGGTTTGGGGCCAAGCCTGCAAGGTAAAGGCAGGAGAGCTCAAACTGGAAGGAGATGGGTTCAGGACTAGGTCTGCAAAGCAAAGATTGCGGGGCAAGATATGAAGGCAAATGCTGGGGGGGGGGGGAGGGGTGGTGTCCCAAACTGGAACGTGTAGGGTTTGGTGCCAGGTCTGCAAGACAAAGGCCGGGGGGTAAGGGGGCAAAGCGGAAAGACTAATGCTGGGGGGCCAAATCTGGGAGGAGAAGGGTTGAGGGCCAGGCCTGCAAGACAAAGTCTTAGGAGGCCCAAACTGGAAAGAGAAGGGTTCAGGCCAGGCCTGCAAGGCAAAGGCTGGGGGTTAAAACTGGAAGTCAAAGGCTGGTGGGCTAAAACTGGAACAAAAAGTGATAAAGGCCAGGCTAACAAGGTAAAGGCTGGGCGGGCAAAACTGGAAGGCAAAGGCTGGGGGACCCAAACTACGACGAGAAGGGTTCACGGCCAAACCTCCAAGGCAAAGGCTGAGGTGGCCAAACTGGAACGACAAGGGCTCTGGGCCTGGGCTAGAAGGCAAAGGCTGGGGGGAAAAACTGGAAAGCAAAGGCTGGGGGGCCGAAACTAGAACGAGAAGGTTTCGGGGCTTAGGCTTGCAAGGCAAAGGATGAAGAGGCAAAACTGGAAAGCAAAGGCAGGGGGGCCCAAAATTTAAGGAGAAGGGTTTGGGAGGAGGGTTGCCAGGTAAAGACTGTGGGGAGCAAACTGCAAAGAGAAGGGTTCAGGACCAGGCCTGCAAGGCAAAGGCTGGGGGGCCAGACTGGATTGATAAGCATTCGGGTCAGCACTGCAAGTCAAAGGCTGGAGCGGGGGAAACTGAAAGGCAAAGGATGAGGGCCCCAAATTAGAACAAGAAGGGTTTGGAGTGACGACTGCAGGGCAAAGGATGAGAGGGCAAAACGGGAATGCAAGGGCTGGGTAACCCAAACTGGAACAAGAAGGGTTCAAGGGCAGGATTGCAAGGCAAAGGCTAGGTGGGCAAAACGGTAAAGCAAAGCCTAGGGAGCAAAACTGGAACAAAAAGAGTTCGGGGACAGGCCTGCAAACCACAGGCTCGGGGCCAAACCTGGAAGTCCACAAAATGGAAAGAGAATTGTTTGGTGCCAGGTCTGCAAGGCAATAAACTGGAAGACAAACTCTGGGTGGGCCAAACTGGAACGAGAAGGGTTCAGGGCATGGCCTCCAAGGCAAAGGTTGGGGGGAGAACTGAAGGTCAAAGGCTGGGGGCCTGAAAATGGAAGCAGAAGGGTTCAGGGCCAGGCCTGCAAGGCAAAGTTGAGGGGGCAAAACTGGAATGCAAATTCATTCAATAATATTTATTGAGCGCTTACTATGTGCAGAGCACTATACTAAGCGCTTGGAATGTACTAATCGGCAACAAATAGAGACAGTCCCTGCTCTTTGACGGGCTTACAGTCTAATCGGGGGAGACAGGCAGACAAAAACAATGGCAATAAATAGAGTCAAGGGGAAGAACATCTCATTAGAACAATGACAAATAAATAGAATCAAGGTGATGTACATCTCATTAAGCAAAATAAATAGGATGATGAAAATATATACAGTTGAGCGGACGAGTACAGTGCTGAGGGGATGGGACGGGAGAGGGAGAGGAGCAGAGGGAAAGGGGGAAGAAGAGGGTTTAGCTGCGGAGAGGTAGAGGGAGCAGAGGGAAAAGGGGGAAGCTCAGTCTCCTTGGAGGAGGTGAGCTTTTAATAGGGATTTGAAGAGGGGAAGAGAATTAGATTGTCGGAGGTGAGGAGGGAGGGCATTCCAGGACCTCAGGAGGACGTGGCCCAGGGGTCGACGGCAGGATAGCCGAGACCGAGGGACGGTGAGGAGGTGGGCAGCAGAGGAACGGAGCGTGCGGGGTGGGCAGTAGAAAGAGAGAAAGGAGGAGAGGTAGGAAGGGGCAAGGTGATGGAGAGCCTTGAAGCCTAGAGTGAGAAGTTTTTGCTTTGTGCGGAGGTTGATAGGCAACCACTGGAGGGGAGTGACATGCCCAGAACGTTTCTGCAGGAAGATGAGCCGGGCAGCGGAGTGAAGAATAGACTGGAGCGAGGCGAGAGAGGAGGAAGGGAGATCAGAGAGCAGGTGGACACAGTAATCTAGCCGGGATATTACGAGAGCCTGTAGCAGTAAGGTAGCCGTTTGGGTGGAGAGGAAAGGGCGGATCTTGGCGATATTATAAAGGTGAGACTGGCCGGTCTGGGTAACGGATCGGATGTGTGGGGTGAATGAGAGAGACGAGTCAAAGATGACACCGAGGTTGCGGGTCTGAGAGACGGGAAGGATGGTCGTACCATCCTCGGTGATATCTGGGAGAGGACTGGGCTTGGGAGGGAAGATGAGGAGCTCAGTTTAGGTCATGTTGAGTTTTAGGTGGCGGGCAGACATCCAGGTGGAGACGTTCTGGAGGCAGGAGGAGATGTGAGCCTGAAAGGAGGAGGAGAGGACAGGGGCAGAGATGTACATTCTGTGTGTCATCTGCATAGAGATAGTAGTTGAAGCCGTGAGAGCGAATGAGTTCACCAAGGGAGTGAATGTAAATGGAGAACAGAAGAGGGCCAAGAACTGACCCTTGAGGAACTCCAACAGTTAGAGGATGAGAGGGGGAGGAGGAGCCTGCGAAGGAGACCGAGAATGACCGGTCAGAGAGATAAGAGGAGAACCAGGAGAAGACGGAGGCCGTGAAGCCAAGGTGAGATAAGGTGTGGAGGAGAAGGGGATGGTCGACAGTATCAAAGGCAGCTGAGAGGTCAAGGAGGATTAGAATAGAGTAAGAGTTATTGGATTTGGCAAGAAGGAGGTCATGGGTGACCTTAGAGAGAGCAGTCTCGGTAGAGTGGAGGGGACCGAAGCCAGATTGGAGGGAGTCCAGGAGAGAATAGGAGTTAAGGAATTCTAAGCAGCCAGTGTAGATGACTCATTCTAGGATCTTGGAAAGGAAGGGTAGTAGGGAGATAGGGCGATAACTCGAAGGGGAAGTGGGGTCGAGAGAGAGTTTTTTTTAGCTTGGGGGAGACATGAGCATGTTTGAAGGCAGAGAGGAAGGAGCCATTGGAGATTGAGTGGTTAAAGATAGAAGTTCAGGAGGGGAGGAGGGCAGGGGCGATGGTTTTTATAAGGTGAGCAGGAATGGGGTCCGAGGCGCAGGTGGAGGGAGTGGCACTTACGAGGAGGGAGGAGATCTTCTCTGAGGATACTGCGGGGAAGGATGGGAAAGAAGGGGAGAGGGTTGTGGGGGGGAGGCAAGAGGGGGAGGGGCGACTTTGGGGAGCTCAGACCTGATTGTGTTGATTTTTGTGATGAAGTAGGTGGCCAGATCATTGGGGGTGAGAGATGGGGGAGGGGGAGGAACAGGAGGCCTAAGGAGAGAGTTAAAGGTCCAGAACAATTGGCGGGGGTGACGGGCATGGGTGTCGATGAGGGAGGAGAAGAAGTTTTGCCTGGCGGAGGAGAGGGCAGAGTTAAAGCAGGAAAGGAAAATTTGAAATGTATGAGGTCGGCTTGGTGCTTGGACTTTCGCCAGCAGTGCTCGGCAGCTAGAGCAAAGGAACTTAGGAGGCGGACAGAGGAGGTGATCCAGAGCTGTGGGTTAGTGGAGCGAGAGTGGCGGAGGGAAAGGGGGGTGAGAGAGTTGAGATGAGTAGAGAGGGTGGAGTTGAGAGCGGTGACCTGATCATCGAGGGTGGGAAGTGAGGACGGGGGGCAAGGTGGGGAGAGATGCTTTTGGAAAGACGGATGGGATCAAGAGAGCGGAGGTCTCTGTGGGGGAGTAGCAAAGATTTGCAGGGAGAGGGAGTGTGAGGGATGAGGCAGGTGAGAAGGTTATGGTCAGAGAGAGGGATTTCAGAGTTGGTGAGGGAGGAGGTAGTGCAGCGGTAGGAGATGATGAGATCGAGGGTGTGACCGAGTCGGTGAGTGGGCGCGGTATGGTGGAGCAGGAGGTCGGCAGAGTCGAGGAAGGATAGCAGGCGGGCGGCAGAGAGTACATCGGGTACATCCATGTGGATGTTGCAGTCTCCGAGGATCAGAGTGGGCAGAGAGAAGGAGAGAAGGAAAGAAGGAAGGTGAGAAAGGGGTCTAGGGGGTTGAAGAAGTCGGAAGTGGGAGCAGGAGGGCGGTAGATGACAGGAACAAGTATCTGGAGGGGGTGGTAGAGGCGAATGATATGGGCTTCGAAGGAGGGGAAGGAGAGGGAAGGGGGAGGAGGGATAGTGCGGAAGCGGCAGCGGGGTGAGAGGAGGAAGCCGACGGCTCCTCCCTTTCCGGTGAGTCTGGGGGAGTGGGAGAAGGAGAGGCGACCGCTGGAGAGAGCAGCGGCGGAGACCGTGTCTTCGGGAGTGAGCCACGTTTCCGAAAGGCCGAGGAGGAGGAGAGAGCGGGAAAGGAAAAGGTCATGGATGAAAGGTAGTTTACCTGAAATGGAGCGGGGGTTCCAGAGGCCAAACTTGAAAGTAGCTGTGGTTGCAAGGGGAGGAGAGGGGGGAGAGCAGGGGGAGGGGAGGATTTGGACGGGAAGGAGGTGGCGGGGCCCTAGATGGGGAGAGGGGGAGGAGGGGTGGCGAGGGGACAGGAGGACTGGGATGGGGCGTGGGTGGGGAAGAGGGAAGGCGGTAGGATGTGAGGAGGGGGTTTGGAGGGGGAGAGTAGGGGGAGGGGAGGGGGAAGAGAGGTGGCGCTGGTAAAGCGGGGTTCCAGGGCGGGGGAGAGGAGGGGGGGAAGCAGAGGAGAGAGCGGGAAAGAGCTGGGCGAGAGAGGGGAAGGGGAGGGGGAGGATAGGAAGGGACAGGAGGGAGAAGGAGGCTGGAGGGACATGGTGAGGCCAGAGAGGTAGGTGCCAGCACTGACAACAATAAACAATAACAAGCGAAATCGGTAACATAGCAACAAGAATGCAAAGGCTGGTTGGCCCAAACTGGAACGAGAAGAGTTCGAGTCCTAGGTTGCAAATTAAAGACTGGGGGCCGGGAGGGGTCGGCAACTGGAATGAGAACGGGTTCAGGGCCAGACCTGCAAGGCAAAGGCTTAGGGGCTTAAATTGGAATGAGAAGGGTTCCGGCCAGACAAGCAAGGCAATGTCTTTAAGGCCCAAAATGGAATGAGAGGGGATCGAGGCCAGGCCAGCCAGGCAAAGGTTGGACTGGCAACACTGGAAGGCAAAGGCTGGGGGGCCCAAACTGGAACGAGAGGGTTCAGGGCCAGGCCTGCAAGGCAAAAGCTGGGGGGTAAACCTGGAAGGCAAAGGATGGGGGGCCCAAATTGGAATGAGAAGCTTTTGGAGTCACGCCTGCAAGGAAAACACTGAGAGGGAAAACTGCAAGGTAAAGGTTGGGGGCCCCAAACTGGATCGAGAAGAGCTCGGGCCAGACCTGCAAGCAAAGGATGAGGGGGGTAAAATTGAAATGCAAGGGCTGGGTGGCCCAAACTGGAACGAGAAAGGATTAAGGCCAGGCCTGCAAGGAAAAGCTGGGGGGGGGGGGACGGTATATTGGAAGGCAAAAGATAGGGGGCCCAAAGTGGAATGAGAAAGTTTTGGAGTCATGCCTGCAAGGAAAATACTTGGAGAGAGAACTGCAAGGTGAAGGCTGGGGGCCCCAAATTGAATCGAGAAGAGTTCGGGCCAGACCTGCAAGCAAAGGATTAGGGGGTAAAACTGGAATGCAAGGGCTGGGTGGTCCAAACTGAAACGAGAAGAGATCGAGACCACACCTGCAAGGCAAAGGTTGGGGTGTCCAAACGGGAACAAGAAGTG